>NC_055990.1:4405241-4687741 GCF_018446385.1 Zingiber officinale
CCTTATCAGCAGAAGAGTGGGCAAGGTAGCATATGAGCTACAGCTACCCCAGGAGATGTCAGCAGTCCACAATGTATTTCATGTCTCTATGCTGAAGAAGCATATCCCAGATGCCACCCAGGTGATTGAGCACCAGCTGGTACAAGTCCGCGAAGACCTCAGCTATGACAGTCGGCCTATTCAGATAATAGACCGAGCAGTTAAGAAATTGCGAAACAAGGAAGTACCATTAGTCAAAATCATTTGGCACAGTCACACAGCAGAAGAGGCAACATGGGAGACAGAAGCCAGCATGAGACAGAAGTACCCAGAATTATTCTAAGTTCGAGGACGAACTTTTTATAAGGTATGGGGGATTGTAACGCCCGAAAATTCTCAAAATTATTTTAGAAATATTCTATGATTTTTCTGGAATTTTAGAATATTTTTCCGGAATTTTTAGAGTAGCGGAAGTAGCAAAAATAAATATAAGCGTAAAACGGCCTTCGCGGGAATTGAACCCATGACCTCTAGCCGAGCCAAGACTTAAGTGAATCCGGCTAGCCAGGAGCCCCAGCAGGGGTGTGCTGAAAGAAGAGGGAATCAATAATAGTTATATTAGAGTTGGGTCGAAATACCCACTTACAATAAATAGAAAACTTGAGTGGGTTTAGTTTATTTCTTTGGTTCGGGAATTCTCCACCGAGACCTCACCTTACACGCCGCCCCTCTCCTTCTCCTTCTTCCTCTCGGCGCCAACCCTAGGGTTCTCTCCCTAGGGCCCTAAGAGCACCTTCCGGCAGCGATTCCAGCACAAGAACGTTCCCCTCCGCGAGAGGAACATATAGACGCGAGAAGATCGTCGAAAGGATCGTCTCCTCTGGAAATCTAGCGATTAGAATCGTAAGAAAATCCGAACAGGAGGTAAGAAACCCCTCACCTGCAGTATAAGTAGCTTCGTGTGAATTCCATGTATTAGTTTAGTAATATGTAGACTACCGACACAAAGGATGCGAATTAGCGCATACCAAGTGTTCGTTTTAGTTGTTTGGCACAGAAAAATGCAACTTAGGCATTTTAGTAGCTTAGATAAATGCAGTAGCAGCATTTTATAGTTTATTTAGTCTTGCTCCAGCTTTTACAGGACTAGATGTCCAATGGGTAGGCTCCCACAGTTGCCTCTAGGTTTAGATAACCTAGTTCTAGGTTTAGACAACCTAGTAAAAGCAAGACAATAATTTATTAGCTCACGTTCAGTATTTTACTTTCAATGGCACTGTACTGGATTAGATATCCATTGGGTTGGGCTCCCACAGTCGTCCCTAGGTTTAGCTAACCTAGTAAACCCTACTAGATTCGGAATTTGCAACCCCGGGTCTAGTTAGAAATGCGCGCACAACAAGTACAGTAGCCGGGCCCAAACAGCAGCATGATTACTATTTTCACTTATTATGATAATATCTTTCAAACTCTTAATCTAGTTATGTGAATATAGTGTTAGCTCAGTTTTAGTTTCAGTTTCAGTTTAGTTCTCCTAGTTGATACCATGAGATAGCTCCATGCTTAGATTTTATTATGCATGCCATGTTTCAGTATTTATACCATGTTTCAGTAATTATGTCATGTAACTTCAGTATGCCATGCTTTAACAAATTCAGTGCATGTTTTTAAATAGCATTCTTTTAAAAGCATATTGCTTCGAATGCATGTTTTAGTGAGGTAGATGGTTTCTTACTAAGCGAAAGCTTATAGATACTTTCTTTTCCTTATACTGCAGATAAAGGTAAAGGAAAGATGGACTAGCAGAGGAAGTTGAGGGTCAATGCAGTGATGGTGTGTGTGGCAGGAACCTGGAATGAAGATCCTTAGGGAGTTAGCAAATTAAGAACTTGGTTTTCTTTTCTTCAGTACCTTTATGCACTTTTAGACCTTAGAATGTTAACCCATGGAAGATTTGTTTAAATTGTTAGTAATTATGTCAGAATGTTAGTTAATAGATGTTAGAACTTATTTCAAACGGTTTTAGAATTCTTATATGAGATTTTGGCACGAACTAGTGCTGAAATCAGAGGTCCAGTGCGAAATCAGAAACCCAGATCGATCAGAATTGGGGTTGTGCCACTGGATCGGTCAGCTGACCGATCCAGTCACGAACAGAGAGTTAGCAGAGAGTACAGAAGCTCACTGATCGGTCAGCCGACCGATCAGTGAGCCACTGGATCGGTCTACCGACCGATCAGTGTACTCCTGGATCGGTCGGTAGACCGATCCAGCCGCATACAGAAGCCATATCAACTTATGGATCGGTCAGCCGACCGATCTAGAGTTTCTCTCCTTGCTAGTATCAAGCTGGATCGATCACTGGATCGATCCGACAGCCCAATCGATTCATGGATCGATTGAAATGCCTGATTACAGCTAGAAGGACATCCGAGAGGCATAGATTATCTTCCCTAGCATGTGTACAACTCCTAGGTACACCTAAAATATTAAGTTCAGGTTTTACAGCAATCAGTTTAGTAAAATTTTAATCAATCCAGATTTCCGCAATAGTAATTTAGCACAGCATAATGTAGCGATCAGCCTCACAGCCTAGTCAGTAGAAGGCGGGTCGTTACACCCTTAATGCCTCTCTGGGCCCTTGCTTGAGAGATAACTGTTAGGATCGACGGTCGCGGCTAGAGAGGGGGGTGTGAATAGCCGACCCCAAATCTTCGTTTCTTTCTACAAGTTGACGTTAGCGCAGCGGAAAATAAAACAAAGAAACAAAGACAAGAAGATCAAACCTCAACACGCAGCGATGTAACGAGGTTCGGAGATATACTCCTACTCCTCGGCGTGTCCGTAAGGTGGACGAAGCCTATCAATCCGTCGGTGGATGAGACCCCGAAAACCCGGCTAATAATCACTCCTTCTGGGTGGAGAAACCTCGCCACAATAGCTTGCAACAGCAATATGGAAATACAAAGAAGAGCAAGAACAAAATACACAATGAATGTACAAATACTCGCTTGCCTTCTCGTCGACTGAAGTCCCGGATGAAGCACCAACTTCACGGACGAATGCCAACAAGCAACTCACCAAAGAAGCTCACCCGAAGCTTGAGAGAGCTCAGCAAAGCTCAAGAGAACAGCTTCAATTCGAGGAGGAAGAAGAAGTAAGAAGTAGCACCCTCGATCTCCTTTTATAACCTCGATATCCCGAGCCAACTGCGAACCTACAAGCAAAAGGCCGAACACGGGTTCGAATAACCCAGCCGCTGAGTCACAGCGGCAGTCCGACCGATCGGGCTCCACCGATCGGTCCAGGTTCTTCCGATCGGTCATGGAGACCGATCAGTTTATGCTGATCGGTCCCGCATCGATCGAATGCTTTCACGCAGAGTTGCCCAACTCTGCAGGCACTCGACCGGTCCCGGGACCGATCGACCTGATCGGTCCCCGGGACCGATCATTACACACAGAAGGGTTGAGCGATCGGTCCGTGACCGATCAGTCTGATATCGATGGATCGGTCACCAGACTGATCCAGGTCTTGGTTTTTGCCCAAACCAAGTTCAAACCAATATCCAGTCAACCTTGACCTCTTGGTACATCATGCTTAGCATCCGGTCACTCCTTGACCTGCTAAGACTCCCCACCAAGTGTCCGGTCAATCCCTTTGACCCACTTGGACTTTTCTCTTCGTGTCAAGTATCTAGTCACTCCCTTGACCTACTTGACCTTCTCAACACCAGATGTCCGATCACCCTTGATCCATCTGGATTTTCCCTTGCCCGGCTTCACTCACCAGGACTTTCACCTAGCTTCACTCACTAGGATTTTCACTTGGCTTCACTCAACAGGACTTTCCAACTGCCTGGCTTCACTCAACAGGACTTTCCCACTGCCTGGCTTCACTCACCAAGACTTTCCAACTGCCTGGCTTCACTCACCAGGACTTTCCCACTGCCTGGCTTCACTCACCAGGACTTTCCCACTGCCTTGCTTCACTCACCATGACTTTCACCTAACTTCACTCACTAGGGTTTTCACAACTGCCTGGCTTCACTCACCAGAACTTTCCCACTGCCTGGCTTCACTCACCAGGACTTATCCGTCTGCCTGGCTTCACTCACCAGGACTTTCCACATCTGGTCCAGAGAACGAGCTACCGAGCCCTCTCTGACCACAGTTCGGGGAACGAGCTACTGAGCCCTCTCCGACTTCCATCCGGTCCAGAGAACGAGCTCCCGAGCCCTCTCTGACCACAGTCCGGAGAACGAGCTACCGAGCCCTCTCCGACTTCCCATGTGCCAAGCTTCCATACTTGGACTTCTCCGTGCCAAGTCTCCATACTTGGACTTTTCCCGTGCCAAGCTCTCTGCTTGGACTTTTCACCATGCCAAACTCCCTGCTTGGACTTTTCACCATGCCAAACTCCTTGCTTGGACTTTTCCCATGCCAAGCTCCCTGCTTGGACTTTTCCGAGTCAGGTCAACTCACCTTAGGTCAACCAGGTCAACCTTGACCATGGGTTGCACCCACAATCTCCCAAGCTTGTATCCTTGTAAAACATTAAGATACAACTTTTCTGTTCACGTCAAACATTGTCAAACATAACTCGTCAAACATCAAAACACAACTCGAGTCAAGTCAACTCGAGTCTGGTCAACCAGGTCAACCTTGACCTAAGGTTGCACCAACAATCTCCCCCTTTTTGATGTTTGACAAAACTCATAATCAAGTTAGGTTAACCCGATAACCTAACTTAGGTTTTCCAATGTTCTTCCCAGAACATTCTCTAGGCATTCTCCATTCTCCTCAAACTTCAATGAGACATTCTCCCCCTTTTTGACACACATCAAAAAGAGTGAATCAAGGACAATAGTTTCTTCCTAATGAAAGTCCCATACCTTTCATTGAAACCCTTTATTTCCCCCTTGACACTAGAGTCAACAATTAACTTAGTGATAATCTCATATCACTTAAGTCTTTTAGGAGTAAAAACTCTCCCTAAAAGTCAACTCCCCCTTGACTAATAGGTAAAACTCCCCCTAAAGGTCAACTCCCCCTTGACCATTGCACCAACAATGTCTTGGAGAGTTTCAACCCTTTAGAAATCCAAAACACCAACTTCATTGCTGAAATTTCAGAAATTTCAGAAATTTTAGACAGCACAGTCGAAACTGGCACGCCCTGATCGGTCACCAGACCGATCAGGTCTTCCCTGGATCGGTCACAGTGACCGATCCACAACTGCCTGGACCGATCAGGCTCCCTTCTGATCGGTCCACAACCTCTGATATCAGTTTTTGAATTTCCTTCCGAAATTTAGAAACCCCTACAAAATTCCAGAAAATTCCAGAAATTATAAAACTTTGAGGATACATTCCTCATAACATATACTATCAAGGAAAAATAGTTTTCTATGAAAATATCTTCCATTTTTCAATCTTGATACAAAGTTCAAAAGTCTTTGAAATAACTCAAAGTTAACTCATCTTTGTATCACTTTGCTCAATGATGAGAGCTATCACTAGAAAAGCTTCATCAAGGTTTTTCAAATCAATTTTAAAATGATTTTAAACCCTTTAATTTGGGACCACAATCTTAGGGCTAAATGTACATGACTTGTACACAAGCTTTCCCTATGATCCCCAATTAGAATTAGGCTCATCTAGGTACAAGAACTATGCACCTTGATCCTAACTCACAATCCTAATATCTCACACACATCTAAGGTGTATCAAACACATCCAAGTCAATTTTGATGTGAGATATGGGTTTAGGTTAGCTTAATCTAAGTTCTCATGCATTTTTCCAAATAACAATTTGATCTCCATATCAAATTGTGTTTTAGTCCTTAAATCAATTTCATTGATCATTAATGCACAAGATGATGACATGACATATAATTGTATCATAAATGGAAACATGTGCCAATGTCATGATGTCATGGCATAAAGTATGAAACTTAAATAAAGCATGACATTTAACTAACCTAAGCATTATCATGACATTTTAAATGATCATAAAATAAATATGATGTCATGACATGGCATATGACAAACAATATATGGCAAGTAGCACATAAAGGTATAGAAAATACCTAATTCTAGCCTTAGTTGTCATTTTTGATAATTTTGATCATTTTGCCATAGGTTCTATATTCCTAAGTGTAATAGACCTAGCATCTTATACCAAAGATTTTTAGATCACTATGTGCCAATTAGATTGACTCTAGAAAACTCCTCAAATTTGATTGGCACATTCTAATCACCTTAGGAATAATTCTTAATTTCATTTTCAAGGCTTGATTATACCTTCAAAAATCCTAAAGTGCCACCTTTTGCCATGATTAGGTTAACTACCTATTCAAGTAAGGTTGGCACACCCTAACTCACCTAGCGTGATGAAATCACGCTCCTAGGAACCTAATACCTATTTGTGCTCATTGGGTTCACTAAATATTCACTAGGGATGACTTCCCTAGCAACCCTCCTAATGACCCTCCTAGGCTTTGAAGCCTTGGTCATTTGGGACTCATCAAGATCAACTCTAGAGGTGACTCCCCTTGTGACCTTGGTGATGGTCTTCCTAGTCCTAGGTTTTGTTCCATAATCGAATGGAACATCATGGTAAGTGGGCTTGACCACTTGGGACTTAGGTTTGTGACCCAAACCTTTCTTGTCCTTAGACTTGGGGTTTTGACCCCTAGACTCTAGAGTCAAATCCTCAAGAGCCTTTTCTAGAGAGTCAAGTCTTGACCTTAAGACTTGATTTTCTTTCTCTAATACCTCAAGCTTTAATTTATCATTTTTCTTTGAGGTATTCCTAGGCATATGTCTAGATGATTTTGGATTTCTACCTAGATTTTCCTTAGCCTTAGATGGGTTAATTCTAGGGTTGACATTTCTAGTATTATCCTTATCTAGGTTAACATGTTTGGCTCCTAAGCTCATGTATTGGTTCCTATAGTTAACATGCTTATCATTATTAATAATTGTAACAAAACTACTAGCATGTGTCTTATTGCAAGAATGAGACTTAAATGTTACCTTAAGGTTTGCCTTAGCTCCCCCTATTGACGTGCTCGGTCTCTTGTCCTTGTGAGGTTGCCTCCCCCTCGGACATTGACTCCTATAGTGTCCCTTTCGCTTGCATTGGAAGCACACCACGTGCTCCTTGCCTTTGCGTGTCGGGACTCCGGCTTCCTTGACCTTTGGCGCCGGTGGAGTCTTCCTAACCCTCTTTGGACACTTACTCTTGTAATGCCCAAATTTCCTACACTCAAAGCACATTATGTGTAATTTATTTGAAATTAAATGGCTTGAGTTACCTAGGGTTGAGGATGGATGTGAGCTCTCTTCTTCATCCCTTCCGGATATAGAAGCTTCTTCTTCTTGCTCCGATCTTGAAGAGGAACTCTCCTCCTCTTCTTCCTTAGATGTTGAGTAGCCCTCAACCTCTAAATCCATGCCTCCATGATGTGAGCTACTTGGCTCACTTGACTCCTCTTCATGACTTGAAGTGGAGTTCTCCTCATGAAACTTTGCCAAGTTATTCCACAACTCCTTGGCATCGTTATATCCACCTATCCTACACAAAACATCATTAGGTAAAGAAAATTCAATGATTTTCGTTACCTCATCATTGATGGTTGATTGGTGGATTTGCTCCTTCGTCCACTTCTTCTTCTCCAAAAGTTCTCCTTCTTTATCCAATGGAGGAGTAAAACCTAATTGCACACACCTCCAATTTTCTAGGTTAGTCATAACAAAGTACTTCATTCTTACCTTCCAAAACGTGAAGTCGTCGCGATCGTAGAAAGGTGGAATTGTGACATCTTCTCCAAATAACTCCATTCTCTAGCTTGTGCTCCCTTGGGTGTTAATCCGTCGAAGAGCAACCTTGCTCTGATACCAATTGTTAGGATCGACGGTCGCGGCTAGAGAGGGGGGGTGTGAATAGCCGACCCCAAATCTTCGTTTCTTTCTACAAGTTGACGTTAGCGCAGCGGAAAATAAAACAAAGAAATAAAGACAAGAAGATCAAACCTCAACACGCAGCGATGTAACGAGGTTCGAAGATATACTCCTACTCCTCGGCGTGTCCGTAAGGTGGACGAAGCCTATCAATCCGTCGGTGGATGAGACCCCGGAAACCCGGCTAATAATCACTCCTTCTGGTTGGAGAAACCTCGCCACAATAGCTTGCAACAGCAATATGGAAATACAAAGAAGAGCAAGAACAAAATACACAATGAATGTACAAATACTCGCTTGCCTTCTCGTCGACTGAAGTCCCGGATGAAGCACCAACTTCACGGACGAATGCCAACAAGCAACTCAGTCGAAGAAGCTCACACGAAGCTTCGGAGCTCAGCAAAGCTCAAGAGCACAGCTTTCAGAAGAACAACAGCTCAGTTCAGAGGAGGAAGAAGAAGTAAGAAGTAGCTGCCCTCGATCTCCTTTTATAACCTCTGATATCCTGAGCCAACCTGTGAACCTGCAAGCAAAAAGGCCAGAACACAGAAGCCCGAAATAACCTAGCCGTTGAGTCACAACGGCTAGTCCTGGACCGATCAGGCTCCACCCTGATCGGTCCAGGGTTCTTCTGATCGGTCATGGAGACCGATCAGGCTCTATGCTGATCGGTCCCCAGACCGATCAGAATGCTTTCACAGAGAGTTGCCCAACTCTCTGTGCGTACCCTGATCAGGCTTCCTGCTGATCGGTCCCCAGACCGATCAGTAAGCTCACAGAGGCACACTGATCGCTTTTTGATCGGTCTCCAGACCGATCAGGAAACCACAGTATCAGTGGATCGGTCACTAGACCGATCCAGGTCTTGGTTTTTGCCCAAACCAAGTTCAAACCAATATCCGGTCTGTTAGGATCGATGGTCGCGGCTAGAGAGGGGGGTGTGAATAGCTGACCCCAAATTCTTTCGTTTCTTCCTACGATTAGGGTTAGTGCAGCGGAAATAAACATTAGAAACGATAAAGGAGAAGCAAACCTCAACACGAAGATGTAACGAGGTTCGAAGATGATACTCCTACTCCTCGGCGTGTCCGTAAGGTGGACGAAGCCTATCAATCCGTCGGTGGATGAGTCCCCGGAAAACCGGCTAATAAGAACACTCCTTCTGGGTGGAGAAACCTCGCCACAGAAACTTCTTGCAACAGCAAGAAAGGTGTACAAAAATACAGCACAAAACAGAAGGCAATATGAATGTACAAAACAAAGCTTGCCTACTGTTCTTGTTGACTGGAATCCGAAGCAGCAACTTCAGGAAACTCACAGCAGCAGCTGATCAGTCGAGGAAAGCTCACCCGAAGCTTCAAGAAGGAGAGAGCTCAGCAAAGCTCAATCAAAGAAGGAAGAAGAAGAAGAAGTAAGACCGTAGAAAGCCCTCGATCACCTTTTATAACCTGCGAAGAAGGCAGCGAAGAAGACGGAGATAGTCGTTGTCACTCACAACGGATAGATCGGTCCACAGAGCTCTTGATCGGTCATGGGGACCGATCAGTCTATGCCGATCGGTCCCGCATCGATCGAATGCTTGAGTTGCCCAACTCTGCAGACTCGGTCTGGGGACCGATCGAAGCTCCGATCGGTCCGGACCGATCAACACCCTTTCTCCCGAACTTCTTGCCTTCTAATCGTTGTTTCGATCGGTCCGCGACCGATCGATAACACCAAGAGGCTATCTTGTTGTTCTTGATCGATCACCGACGATCCAGTGTATCACTGGATCGATCCACTGATCGATCCAGAGCTTGGTTTTTGTCCAAACCAAGTCCCAAGCCTTCCAAACCAACATCCGGTCAACCTTGACCTGTTGGTACATCATGCTTAGCATCCGGTCACTCCCTTGACCTGCTAAGACTCCCCACCAAGTGTCCGGTCAATCCCTTTGACCCACTTGACCTTCTCAACACCAGATGTCCGATCATCCTTGATCCATCTAGATTTTTCCTTGCCCGGCTTCACTCACCAGGACTTTCACCTAGCTTCACTCATTAAGATTTTCACCTGGCTTCACTCACCAGGATTTCCAATCTGCCTGGCTTCACTCACCAGGACTTTTCCGTCTGCCTGGCTTCACTCACCAGGACTTTCCCACTGCCTGGCTTCACTCACCAGGACTTTTCCACTGCCTGGCTTCACTCACCAGGACTTATCCGTCTGCTTGGCTTCACTCACCAGGACTTTCCACATCCGGTCCAGAGAACGAGCTACCGAGCCCTCTCTGACCACAGTTCGGAGAACGAGCTACCGAGCCCTTTACGACTTAGTCCGGAGAACGAGCTACCGAGCCCTCTCCGACTTCCACTTCCCAAGTTCCCATACTTGGACTTCTCCGTGCCAAGTCTCCATACTTGGACTTTCTCCTGTGCCAAGCTCCCTGCTTGGACTTTTCCCGTGCCAAGCTCCCTGCTTGGACTTTTCCCGTGCCAAGCTCCCTGCTTGGAGTTTTCCGAGTCAGGTCAACTCACCTCGGGTCAACCAGGTCAACCTTGACCAAGGGTTGCACCCACAACCTCCCAAGTTTCTGTTCTTGTCAAACATCAAGATACTACTTGAGTCAGGTCAATTCGAGTCAGGTCAACCAGGTCAACCTTGACTTAAGGTTGCACCAACAATCTCCCATCAAAATACAACTCTTTTGTTCTTGTCAAACATCAAAATACAACTCGAGTCAGGTCAACTCGAGTCGGGTCAACCAGGTCAACCTTGACCTAAGGTTGCACCAACAATCTCCCCCTTTTTGATGTTTGACAATACCTTTAAGTTAGGCTAATCCAATAGCCTCAACTTTTCTCATGCCACTAGGTAATGAAACATAAGTTACAACCTTACATTCTCCTTCTAAGAAGGCAACCTCCTTCTTAGATAATGAAGGCCTAACTTAAACCCTTCATACTCCCCCTATTGGCACACATCAACAAACTCTCCCCCTGAAGAGTAAGTTATCGTTGTTCACAACTTCACTCGTCGTGATCAACAAACTCTCCCACTAACTCCAATGTTCTTCCTTGAACATTCTCTAGACATTCTTCCCCTTTTTGACACACATCAAAAGGAGTGAATCAAGGTCAAGAGTTTCTTCCTAATGAAAGTCTCATACCTTTCATTGAAACCCTTAATTTCCCCCTTGATACTAAATTCAACAATCAACTTAGTGATAATCCCATATCACTCATCCTCAAAAATTTCGACGAGTAAAAACTCCCCCTAAAGTCAACTCCTCCTTGACTAATAGGTAAAACTCCCCCTAAAGGTCAACTCCCCCTTGACCATTGCAACAACAATGTCTTGGAGAGTTTCAACCCTTTAGAAATTCTAAAAACACCAATTCTCGAGCTGAAATTTCAGACAAACAGTCGAAATTCAGCAGGTTGGCACGCCCTGATCGGTCACCAGACCGATCAGGCTCCCTCTGGATCGGTCACAATGACCGATCCAGGCTCCCCTGGACCGATCAGAAACCCTTCTGATCGGTCCAGGAACCTGATAAAGGTCTGATAAGTTCTGATTTCTCTCCACGAAATTCAGAAACCTCTAGAAAATTACAGAAAATTCCAAAAATTGTGAAATTTTGAGGATACATTCCTCATAACATATACTATCATGGAAAAACAGTTTTCTATGAAAATAACTTCCATTTTTCAATCTTGATACAAAGTTCAAAAGTCTTTGAAATAGCTCAAAGTTAACTCATATTTGTATCACTTTGCTCAATGATGAGAGCTATCACTAGAAAAGCTTCATCAAGGTTTTTCAAATCAATTTTAAAATGATTTTAAACCCTTTAATTTAGGACCACAATCTTTGGGCTAAATGTACATGACTTGTACATAAGCTTTCCCTATGATCCCCAATTAGAATTAGGCTCATCTAGGTACAAGAACTATGTACCTTGATCCTAACTCACAATCCTAATATCTCACACACATCTAAGGTGTATCAAACACATCCAAGTCAATTTTGATGTGAGATATGGGTTTAGGTCATCTTAGGCTAAGTTCTCATGCATTTTCTAAACAACAATTTGATCTCCATATCAAATTATGTTTTTGTCCTTAAATCAAATTAATTGATTATAAATGCAAAAGATGATGACATGGCATATAATGATATCATAAGTGAAACATGTGCCAATGTCATGATGTCATGGCATAAAGTATGAAACTTAAATAAAGCATGACATTTAACTAACCTAAGCATTATCATGACATTTTAAATGATCATAAAATAAATATGATGTCATGACATGGCATATGGCAAACATTATATGGAAAATAGCACATAAAGGTATAGAAAATACCTAATTCTAGCTTTAGTTGCCATTTTTGATAGTTTTGATCATTTTTCCATAGGTTCTATATTCCTAAGTGTAATAGACCTAAAATCACATACCAAGGATGTTTAGATCACTATGTGCCAATTAAATTGACCTAAGAGAACTCCTCAAATGTGATTGGCACATCCTAATCACCTTAGGAATAATTTTCAATTTCATTTTCAAGGCTTGATTGCACCTTGAAAATTCCTAAAGTGTCACCTTTTGCCATGATTAGGTTAACTACCTATTCAAGTAAGGTTGGCACACCCTAACTCATCTAGCGTGATGAAATCACGCTCCTAGGAACCCAATACCTATTGGAGCTCATTGGGTTTACTAAGTATTCACTAGGGATGACTTCCCTAGCAACCCTTCTAATGACCCTCCTAGGCTTTAAAGCCTTAGTCATTTGGGACTCATCAAGATCAACTCTAGGGGTGACTCCCCTTGTGACCTTGGTGATGGTCTTTCTAGTCCTAGATTTTGTTCCATAATCGAATGGAACATTGTGATAAGTGGGCTTGACCACTTGGGACTTAGGTTTGTGACCCAAACCTTTCTTGTCCTTGGACATTGGTTTTTGACCCTTAAACCCTAGAGATGACTTCTCCAAGTTCTTAAGAGCCTTTTCCAAAGTATCAAGTCTTGACCTCAAGACTTGATTCTGTTGGTCCCTTTGGAGGCCGGCAAGAGGGGAGGGGTGAATTGCCCTACAAATTAAAACCAAAAACCCTTCTCGGATATTCAACTAACTTAACAGAACTTGTAATTAAAAAGGCAGAGACTAAGTAAAGAAAAACAGACACCAGAGTTTTACTTGGTTTGCAATCAGGGGATTGCTAATCCAAGGAATGTAAGCGCACTATCTGATTCTCCTCGGGGCGAGTACTGTGGTTGAGCGTACAAGAAGAAAAGTAAAGCACACGAAGTTGATTACAAGTTCGTTGTTCTTAATTTAGTTTCTCGGACCAAGGCTATATTTATAGCCTTGGTGGGGCGGTTCCAGAAGGCTGGGGGATAAACTTTATCCTCCTAACGGATTGAGTCGATTGCGATCTGGATAAAATCCTGCTCAGGCGCCCGGATGGGTTCCGGGCGCCCGGACCCCAAAAGTCAACTCGTTGACTTTTTCCGTCTTTCGCTCTTGTTCAGCTCGCCTTGGTCCGGGTCTTCGCTCCGGCTCCACTAGCTTGGGTGATCTCGGCCATCCGAATAGGGCTCACCCAACCCATGTTCGGCCTTCGAGCACCTTCCACTCCGGCTTCTCGTCCCTCGGAAACATCGCATACCTCCTTCTCATCTACCCGTGTACTCTTTCGCAGCACTTCATCCCTCAAACGCATCGAGCCCATTGGCTCTCTCCCATGTCGTCCTTCTCGCTAGCTGCGTCTTTTGCTCGACTCCCTGTGCTCTTAAGTTCCTGTACACTTAGACACAAGGTTAAACACAACAAGACCTAACTTAACTTGTTTGATCACATCAAAACACCTCGGGGTTCCAACAATCTCCCCCTTTTTGATGTGAGCAACCCAAGTTAAGCTAGGGAAAAATAGATGCAATAAAAATAATTTATTTGTAATTAAGTCCAAAGATATTTCATAAAAAAGTTTATATACCTCCCCCTAGACTTAACATTCTTCTCCCCCTTTGATCACATTAAAAATAGGGGTTCTTTAAACAAGTCTAAGGTAAAAAAAAATTAAGTGAATTTTCATAAAACTTTCTAAGGCAATTAATATTAATTTCTAAGTCAATGTTTCAAAAGAGAATATTTAGTAAAAAAAATTCTAAGTCAATATTTAGAAAATTTTAACGTGAATTTTTATAAAAGATTTCTAAGGCAATTTTCAAAGGAAAATGTCTAAGACAGTATTCATAGAAAAATTCCTAAGTTAAAAAAAATATCTAAGTTAATTTAAAAAGATTTAAGTCAATTTCCAAAAAGAATTTCTAAGTCAATTTTCAGAAAATTTCTAAGTCAATAATTTTCAGAAATTTTCTAAGTCAATTAAAAAAAAATTTAATTTCAAAAAAAATTATTATAAATTATATAAATTGAATAACTCTTTTAAAGCATTAGGTAAATTAAATTAATGCTTTTTCAGTTAGTCAATTAAACTTTTCATTTCGATACTTGGCTTCCAGGTCGTGGCGAGGCACTAGGCCTTCTTGGTTATTGGAGCAACAACCACTTCCTTAGACAAAGCCTCATAATGAAATTAGTCGTTTAATTTCCTTGCTGAAAATGCTAAGTCTAATTTTAAATTAAACAAGTTTTTGGAACCCAGTAGAGGTTCCTACCTACAGGGTTAACCAAGTATTTCCTAGGTACATAGATTTTTGATATATTTCTAATTTGACTTTGATGAAATCTATAATACCAATTTAAACCTCTATAATTTCTAAAAGTAGAAATATTTGAACTTTTATATTTTTTCAATCTTTCTATTTCTTCTTTTAGTTTTTCATTGTGAATTTTCAATTTATCAAAATCCTCTATTAGACATGATTTTGCTAAAATTCCTTTTGTTTCCAAAATTTCATTTTTTAATTTGGTATTTTCTTTTTCTAATTTATACATGGATTTAGTCATTGCCTTAATGCCAGAGTAAAGTTGATCAGGGGGTAAGAGGCATACCTCACTTACCATGTCAGACTTAAAGCCTGAATCTCCCCCTGCTTCGCTGCCTTCATCCGAGGTCGCTCCCTCTTCATCGTTGCTCGATTCTGATATACTTTGTCCATCGTAGCTTGCCATCAGTGCTATCCCGGCGTATTCTTGAGCTTCTGATTCAGATGAAGAAGTGTCATCCCAAGTTGCTTTTAGGTTGTGTTTCTTGGGAGACTTTCTTTTGTCCTTTTGAGTCAGTCTTCTCTTATGTGTCCCTCCTTCTGACACTGGTAGCATCGCACCTTTCTTCCTCCTTTTTGATTCTTTTTATTCTGCATTTTAAATTTATTAGACCTAAAGAATTTTTTAAAATTTCTTACCATGTGCGCTTCTTGATCGTCTTCGGAGTCTGACTCGAGTTCATCCTTCTGAGTTGTGTTCAGCGCTATAGTCTGGGTTGTATCCTTTGTCGTTCCTGCACATCTAGTTTCGTGTAATTCAAGAGTAGAAAAACATTCCTCTAATGTACTTACCTCCAGGTCCTTTGAGATGTAGTAGGCGTCGATGATTGACGTCCACTCTGGAGTTCTGGAAAAGGCGTTGAGTGCGTAGCGTAAGGCGTCCCGATTTGTTACCGTTTCACCGAGGTTCTCGAGACCAGTAACTAGTTCTTTTACCTTTGCATGTAGACCGGCTACTTTCTCACCTTTCTCCAAGCGGATGTTCATTAGTTTGTTTCGGAGGATGTCCCTTCTAGCGAGCTTCGCTTCGGATGTGCCTTCGTGGAGTTCTAGAAACTTCTTCCAAAGTTCTTTAGCTGATGAGTAGCTTCCGATGCGGTTTACTTCCTGAGGCGGTAATACGCTTAGCAGGTGATGTTCCGCACGGCTGTTTGCTACGAACTCATTCTGCTCTTTTTTTGTCCAATTGCTTTCTTCTTTTTCTTCACCGTTCTGATTTGTTGGAGCTACAAAACCGTATTTCATAATAAAATAAATTTTAATCTCGGTTTTTAAAAATACCTCCATACGACGCTTCCAGTCTGTGAAGTTCCCCTCGAATTTTGGTGGAACGATGCTTGGTTCGGCCATCTTTGTTGCTTCGATCGGCGGTTAGTCCTCCTGAAGCGTCCTTGCTCTGATACCACTTGTTGGTCCCTTTGGAGGCCGGCAAGAGGGGAGGGGTGAATTGCCCTACAAATTAAAACCAAAAACCCTTCTCGGATATTCAACTAACTTAACAGAACTTGTAATTAAAAAGGCAGAGACTAAGTAAAGAAAAACAGACACAGAGGTTTTACTTGGTTTGCAATCGTGATTGCTAATCCAAGGAATGTAACCCATTGTCTGAGCTCTTATATGGAGTTGCGCTCATAAGCAAAAAGCTACACTCTCAAAAAGTTGAAGCTCTCCACTTAAGTTAATTATCTTCTGTCGTGCATTTCTTGCTCGGAGGAGTGCCCGTGATAGCAGTCAGGTACCTCTTAGTTCGCCGTTACCATCAGTGCTTGGTGGAAAACTCAGTTCACCGTTATTCCTAGGAACTGTGACCCTCGCGCCTCGATTCATCCGCCTGATGGAACTCGACGTCGCTCAGTCAACTCGGTTGACTTTTTCGTCTGGTCGCTCAGTTCGCTCGGCCCGGGTCTTCTGCTCCGGCTCCACTAGCTTGGGTGATCTCGGCCATCCGAATAGGGCTCACCCAACCCATGTTCCGGCCTTCTCCTTGAGCAGCCTTTTCTCGTCTCTCGAACGCCGCGCACGTTCTTCTCGTCCACCGGTTTACTCTTCCGCGGACACCTCGTCCCTCGGACGCACCGAGCCCGTCGGCTCTCTCCCGTGTCGTCCTTCTCGCTAGCCGCGTCTTCCGCTCGACTTCCTGTGTTCCTAAGTTCCTGCACACTTAGACACAAGGGTTAAACAACGCAGGACCTAACTTAACTTGTTTGATCACATCAAAACACCTCGGGGTTCCAACAGATTCTCCTTCTCTAATACCTCAATTTTTAATTTTTCATTTTTCTTTGAGGTATTCCTAGGCATATGTCTAGATGATTTTGGATTTCTACCTAGATTTTCCTTAACCTTAGATGGGTTAATTCTAGGGTTGGCTTTCCTAGTGTTATCCTTATCTAGGTTAACATGTTTGGCTCCTAAGCTCATGTATTGATTCCTATAATTAACATGCTTATCATTCTTGACAATAGCAATAAGGCTACTAGCATGCATCCTACTAGAATTGCAAGAATGTGCCTTAGAGATTACCTTAGGGTTTGCCCTAGCTCCCCCTATACATGTGCTCGATCTCTTGTCCTTGTGAGGTTGCCTCCCCCTCGGACATTGGCTCCTATAGTGTCCCCTTCGCTTGCATTGGAAGCACACCACGTGCTCCTTGCCCTTGCGTGTTGGGACTCCGGCTTCCTTAACCTTTGGCGCCGGTGGAGTCTTTCTAACCCTCTTTGGACATTTACTCTTGTAATGTCTAAATTCCCTACACTCAAAGCACATTATGCGTAGTTTGCTAGAAACTAAATGGCTTGAGTTACCTAGAGTTGAGGATGGATGAACGCTCTCTCCTTCATCCCTTCCGGAGGTAGACGCTTCTTCTTCTTGCTCCGAACTTGAAGAAGAACTCTCCTCCTCTTCTTTTTTAGATGTTGAGTAGCCCTCAACTTCTAAATCCATCCCTCCATGATGTGAACTCCTTGGCTCGCTTGACTCCTCTTCATGGCTTGAAGTGGAGTTCTCCTCATGGAACTTTGCCAAGTTGTTCCACAACTCCTTGGCATCGTTATATCCACCTATCCTACACAAAACATCATTAGGTAAAGAAAATTCAAAAATTTTCAATACCTCATCGTTGACTAGGGATTGATGGACTTGTTCCTTGGTCCACTCCTTCTTCTCTAGGGTTTCTCCTTTCTTGTCCATCGGAGGCTTGAAACCTAATTGAACACAACTCCAATTTTCAAGGTTAGTCATAAGAAAATACTTCATTCTTACCTTCTAAAACGCGAAGTCGTCGCGATCATAGAAAGGTGGAATGGTGATGTCTTCTCCAAGTTGATCCATCTCTAGCTTGTGCTCCCTCGGGTGTTAATCCAACGAAGAGCGACCTGGCTCTGATACCACTTGTTAGGATCGATGGTCGCGGCTAGAGAGGGGGGTGTGAATAGCCGACCCCAAATTCTTTCGTTTCTTCCTACGATTAGGGTTAGTGCAGCGGAAATAAACAATAGAAATGATAAAGGAGAAGCAAACCTCAACAGGAAGATGTAACGAGGTTCGGAGATGATACGCCTACTCCTCGGCGTGTCCGTAAGGTGGACGAAGCCTATCAATCCGTCGGTGGATGAGTCCCCGGAAATCAGCTAATAAGAACACTCCTTCTGGGTGGAGAAACCTCTCCACAGAAACTTCTTGCAACAGCAAGAAAGGTGTACAAAAATACAGCACAAAACAGAAGACAATATGAATGTACAAAACAAAGCTTGCCTACTGTTCTTGTTGATTGGAATCCGAAGCAGCAACTTCAGGAAACTCACAGCAGCAGCTGATCAGTCGAGGAAAGCTCACCCGAAGCTTCAAGAAGGAGCGAGCTCAGCAAAGCTCAAATCACAGCAGTGAAGAAGAAGAAGCAGAAGCTTCGGAGAGAAGTAAGACTGTAGAAAGCCCTCGATCCAGCGAAGAAGACGGAGATAGCCGTTGTCACTCACAACGACTAGGCCAGGCTCCACCCTGATCGGTCCAGGGTGCTGCTGATCGGTCATGGGGACCGATCAGGCTCTATGCTGATCGGTCCCCAGACCGATCAGAACGCTTACAGAGAGTTGCCCAACTCTCTGTGTGTACCCTGATCGGTCCAGGGACTGATCAGCACCCTTTTCTCCCGAACTTCTTGCCTTCTGATCGTTATTTCCTGATCGGTCTGCAGACCAATCAGATAACACTCAGTAGGCTACTGTTTGGTTACTGATCGGTCACCAGACCGATCCAGATACCCAGTGTATCACTGGATCAATCCACTGATCGATCCAGAGCTTGGTTTTTGCCCAAACCAAGTCCCAAGCCTTCCAAACCAACATCCGGTCAACCTTGACCTATTGGTACATCATGCTTAGCATCCGGTCACTCCCTTGACCTGCTAAGACTCCCCACCAAGTGTCCGGTCAATCCCTTTGACCCACTTGACCTTCTCAACACCAGATGTCCGATCATCCTTGATCCATCTAGATTTTTCCTTGCCCGGCTTCACTCACCAGGACTTTCACCTAGCTTCACTCACTAGGATTTTCACCTGGCTTCACTCACCAGGATTTCCAATCTGCCTGGCTTCACTCGCCAGGACTTTTCCGTCTGCCTGGCTTCACTCACCAGGGTTTTCACAACTGCCTGGCTTCACTCACCATGACTTTCCCACTGCCTGGCTTCACTCACCAGGACTTATCCGTTTGCCTGGCTTCACTCACCAGGACTTTCCACATCCGGTCCAGAGAACGAGCTACCGAGCCCTCTCTGACTACAGTTCGGAGAACGAGCTACCGAGCCCTCTACGACTTAGTCCGGAGAACGAGCTACCGAGCCCTCTCCGACTTCCACTTCCCAAGTTCCCATACTTGGACTTCTCCGTGCCAAGTCTCCATACTTGGACTTTCTCCCGTGCCAAGCTCCCTGCTTGGACTTTTCCCGTGCCAAGCTCCCTGCTTGGACTTTTCCGAGTCAGGTCAACTCACCTCGGGTCAACCAGGTCAACCTTGACCAAGGGTTGCACCCACAACCTCCCAAGTTTCTGTTCTTGTCAAACATCAAGATACTACTTGAGTCAGGTCAATTCGAGTCAGGTCAACCTTGACCTAAGGTTGCACCAACAATCTCCCATCAAAATACAACTCTTTTGTTCTTGTCAAACATCAAAATACAACTCGAGTCAGGTCAACTCGAGTCGGGTTAACCAGGTCAACAATGACCTAAGGTTGCACCAACACGGTCAACCTTGACCTCTTGGTACATCATGTTTAGCATCCGGTCACTCCTTGACCTGCTAAGACTCCCCACCAAGTGTCCAGTCAATCCCTTTGACCCACTTGGACTTTTCTCTTCGTGTCAAGTATCCGGTCACTCCCTTGACCTACTTGACCTTCTCAACACCAGATGTCCGATCACCCTTGATCCATCTGGATTTTCCCTTGCCCGGCTTCACTCACCAGGACTTTCACCTAGCTTCATTCACTAGGATTTTCACCTGGCTTCACTCACCAGGATTTCCAATCTGCCCGGCTTCACTCAACAGGACTTTCCAACTGCCTGGCTTCACTCAACAGGACTTTCCCACTGCCTGGCTTCACTCACCAAGACTTTCCAACTGCCTGGCTTCACTCACCAGGACTTTCCCACTGCCTGGCTTCGCCTTGCTTCACTCACCATGACTTTCACCTAACTTCACTCACTAGGGTTTTCACAACCGCCTGGCT
The DNA here is from genome assembly GCF_018446385.1 of Zingiber officinale. Taxonomy (NCBI): domain Eukaryota; kingdom Viridiplantae; phylum Streptophyta; class Magnoliopsida; order Zingiberales; family Zingiberaceae; genus Zingiber; species Zingiber officinale. The sequence continues at coordinate 4,425,634 of NC_055990.1, forward strand.
TCACTCACCAGGACTTGCCCGGCTTCACTCACGTGACTTATCACCTGCCTGGCTTCACTCACGGGACTTTCCACATCTGGTCCAGAGAGCGAGCTACCTAGTCCGGAGAACGAGCTACCGAGCCCTCTCCGACTTCCATCCGGTCCAGAGAACGAGCTCCCGAGCCCTCTCTGACCACAGTCCGGAGAACGAGCTACCGAGCCCTCTCCGACTTCCCATGTGCCAAGCTTCCATACTTGGACTTCTCCGTGCCAAGTCTTCATACTTGGACTTTTCCCGTGCCAAACTCCCTGCTTGGACTTTTCACCATGCCAAACTCCCTGCTTGGACTTTTCACCATGCCAAACTCCCTGCTTGGACTTTTCCCATGCCAAGCTCCCTGCTTTGACTTTTCCAAGTCAGGTCAACTCACCTCGGGTCAACCAGGTCAACCTTGACCACGGGTTGCACCCACAATCTCCCAAGCTTGTATCCTTGTAAAACATCAAGATACAACTTTTCTGTTCACTTCAAACATTGTCAAACGTAACTCGTCAAACATCAAAACACAACTCGAGTCAAGTCAACTCGAGTCTGGTCAACCAGGTCAACCTTGACCTAAGGTTGCACCAACAAGAACAAGTTCATGCTCGTCTTCTGGTGGTGGCGGCTGCTGCCGAAGTGGTGAAGGAATGCCTCCGGAAGTCCTTGAAGTTGTGGATTGATCCTTCCGACAATCTTTTGAACCAGTGTTGTGCTGATCCTGAGAGAGTAGTGAGGAAGACCCGACATTTAACTCCATCAGTGTACTAATGAAGCGTGGCCGCATTGTCAAATTTGGCCAAGTGGTCGTCCAGGTCTGCGGTTCTATTGTACTCTCCGATCGCTAGCAGAGTGTAATGTTTTGGAAGAGGGTCACTCAGAATCCCCTATAAAGACTACCGATTGACTCGCTTGGGTGAATCATCCTTTCTAGGTGCCTTCCCTTTCCTTGCATCCCGAACGGGAGCGTCGTTTGAGAAAGACCCTCGGTCAACTCACCTCGGGTCAACCAGGTCAACCTTGACCACGGGTTGCACCCACAATCTCCCAAGCTTGTATCCTTGTAAAACATCAAGATACAACTTTTCTGTTCACGTCAAACATTGTCAAACGTAACTCGTCAAACATCAAAACACAACTCGAGTCAAGTCAACTCGAGTCTGGTCAACCAGGTCAACCTTGACCTAAGGTTGCACCAACAAGAACAAGTTCATGCTCGTCTTCTGGTGGTGGCGGCTGCTGCCGAAGTGGTGAAGGAATGCCTCCGGAAGTCCTTGAAGTTGTGGATTGATCCTTCCGACAATCTTTTGAACCAGTGTTGTGCTGATCCTGAGAGAGTAGTGAGGAAGACCCGACATTTAACTCCATCAGTGTACTAATGAAGCGTGGCCGCATTGTCAAATTTGGCCAAGTGGTCGTCCAGGTCTGTGGTTCTATTGTACTCTCCGATCGCTAGCAGAGTGTAATGTTTTGGAAGAGGGTCACTCAGAATCCCCTATAAAGACTACCGATTGACTCGCTTGGGTGAATCATCCTTTCTAGGTGCCTTCCCTTTCCTTGCATCCCGAACGGGAGCGTCGTTTGAGAAAGACCCTCGGTTCTTGTCTACTCAGCCCCTTTCCTCTGATTGGATACGGAACAACGCTAGGTGGAAGAGGATAGGCGCATTGGGCGCATCCCATATGTGCTGACCAATTTCTTGCTATTACCCCAAGCGGATATTCGGTTCTCTCGGTTATACTGCTCAGCTAGGCGACCTACAGCTGAGGCCGCAGGCTCCTGCGCTTGGCGTTCGGCCATTGCCTATTGTTGTTGTTGCTCCACTATCTTCGCCGCTCGAGCTTATATTAACATGTCGAGCTCGTATTAACATGTCGAGCTCCTCTTACGTCAACATCACCGTTGTGAATCATCCAACGTCCTCCATCTTCCCATTCGAATGCAGATTGTATTCCCACAGACGGCGCCAAAATGATCATGTCTGAAATCGTGAAGCTGGAAAGTCGAGAGGTGGCGGCTTCGTTGATCGTATGTGGACTTCACTTCGCTCTACAAAACAAATGGTGTCAATGTCGAGCCAGGGAAGGGGTCATGTCCGACGCTCAAGTCAGTCATCGGAATGTGGAGAAAGGCGGAGCAACAGTATCAACAGTAGAACTCAATAATACACATACCTTCATCGGTGAAGGACCCCCATTTATATAGAGTCCTAGTAGGCAGTATGTACGCTTCTCGAGGCATAGGCATGCTCTCCTAGGTGTCCCATAAAAGGACTTTGTCAGGAAAGTACTCTTGACGTCATACCTTAACAGGGCATGCATATCCCTAACGCGATAGTAGATGCTTCGGCAGCACGATCCACTTGTCAACCATGCCTCGTGTCAGCGGCACTATCTCCCAAAAGGATGTCGAGAGATATTATAGTGGTCCCGTTGCTTAGCCAAGTCGGGTAGCTGCTCAGCAGGGACTCTGCTCCGTCCATGGCCAAGTCTCGCTTCTTGGCAGAGCAGGGAAGCCGCTCGATCGGGACTCCACTCCGTCCCTGGCCAAGTCCCATACGACGTCCTGCCACTCCCTATCGAGCGTTGGTTATCTTGCGTATCATCCTGAGCCTGAGTGGGGGTCAGCTCGGACCCATCCCCCTGTCGGTCGGGGCCTGACCACCCGATCGACCATTGTGATTGTCCTCCGTTCGACCCTTTAATATCCGGGCGTTGACCGTCTTAACTTTGACCTCTACCCTGACAATTGACCTCATGCCAGATAGACTTCCCTCCATCATCACATCACATACTATTATAAAAATATATGAATTCTTTAGATCCTAATGATATCATAGTTATGGCCTGAGATGGGGGCCCTATCCATTTGTATGTGCTCTTTTAAACAGAACCTAAAAATAAATCTCTCCGGAACACTTAGTCTCCAAAGTCCAAATCAAGAATTGGATAGTTCAAACTATCTTAAAACTCTCTTTTGTAGGATAATGCTCTAACTGATTTTCATCTATCAGTCACTTAATTTTATCCATAGTCGATTATATTGATCCACTATAGAGTTAAATGTTGCTATAATATGTCAGCGCAGCGATTCCCTTCACCTTAGCATGCATCAGAATGTCTATTTTTTATCATTCGACTACTGACCATTCATTTGAATCCCATAATTAAATATTGAACATTCTATCCGCTTAAATAATAATGACATCAATCAACTACCCATTCTCATCAATTAAATCCTGCAATTGAATTTTAAACTCTAATTGATACACGAAACTGATCCTACTAAGTGTCAATTTCTCGATTCTCTCCTTTCTACCGTAACATCACTTCTTTGTTTACTACAGCAACAGTGGAGCAAAATTCCTGTAGCGACACATTTTTCGAGTGAACACAATGCCAATTGATACACGTAACTGATCGTACTAACAGTGAATTTCTCGACTCTCTTTACTACCGTAACATCTTTGTTTACTATGTAGCGACAAAGTTGCTACAATGTTAAGGTAGTACCGGTCAGTGGTAGTTATCGCTAGGATTATTGTAGGTGCTGACTGTTCGCATGTCATGTATCGTACCACTGTTCATATGTTGTTGTAGCAGATGCCGTTGATATGTTATCGTTGCGCATTATTAATCACGTGTTCATTCGTACGACTGTAGCCTAATACTATAGCAAACTGTTTTTATTAAAAAATTTAAGGTTATTGATTAATACTCTAATTCCAATCTTATGAAAATTTATTTCTTGTCTTTATGTAATTAATATCTTGTTAATTAATTAGGGCTTCCTTTTCTCAACATTAGATCACTATCGATTGAGACTTCATCATTATCTAGTATTCAATTTTAACTTATCAAGATTTCATTATTATCTAGTATCCGATCAATCTTATTCTACCTAAACTTCATCATTACTTAGCATTCAATTTTGATCATCGGGATTTCATCGTTGTCTAGCATTCAATCAACTTTGATCGGCCAGAATTTTACACCTCGTGCTAACTCTAAATTAGACTTCCAATCATCAAATATCTGATCAACCATGATCTATTTAGATTTTTCTTTTGACAACTAATATATTGATTCAATATCAAAATTTAAATTCAAGTCATATCAAATTTAATCAATCGAGCTTGATCAAATTGATCAACTTTCATCAGAAAAATCGATTATAACATCATAGAGTTCATAGAATCATTTTAAGCTCTTAATTTGAGTCCCAAAAAATCATAAGAATTTTATCTAGAACTAATTGGACTATCTAAGTTTCATAATCTTCCGATCTATAAATTTTCCCAAGGCGATTGGAGTTATCTTATACCTTTATTTTTCAGTTTTAACTAGTATAAATTCAAAATATGATTCTATTATTATTGTTGTCTTATACGGTATTTGAAACATTCATCAATTTCTATTTAGATAGTATTGACATTGATGGTTTCTATTATTCATCCCCGGATAAGATATCACTATAGAAATAATTAGTTGGCCCTGGTGGGGCGGAGTGGAGAACTCCAGAGCACCACGGTTTGATTCTTTCTTGGGATTGAATTTAGTAGAAAATTTGAGATGGGACGCCGGTGAGCCGACGTACCTATGTACGGAAAAAGCTCACAAATCTGTCATCATGGGCAAAGTACTCGATTCAACGTTGGAATGATTTTATGGTGATCGTAAAAACTACGAAGGTTGCCTGCCGAAGTAATATTGCTAGTGTTTTCGGATGTACACGATGGACAAATTAGGAGAGAGGGTCGTCCACCTTAGAACTAATAAGTTCTAAGACGATATATATATATATATATATATATATATATATATATATATATATATATATATATATATATATATATATATATATATATATATGTCTAAATTTCGTCGTAGTAGTTCTAAGGTGGACGACTCTCTCTCCTATATATTGATATCTTGCGCAACGTATATTGTTACGCCCTGGGGACCTGTCCTAAGAAATTTCGACAACATTTCCTCTGTACGGTTGATAATCTGAAACATTTCTACATGTACAATATACCTCAGCCACATGCGGCTGGAATCTACATATAATCACGCAGTTTATATACAGCCTACTCGGCTGATAAAACACAACCACGTAGTTATATATAAATCTAATAGCTCACTCGGCTGTACCAAAACCAAACACAACGGAATACAATAGAAAACCAAATACAAACCAAAATACAAAACTGCTAGCCGACTAGGCTTACACAATCAACAAACAATACAAAATACCATGTAACAACAACAACACTCCAGAAACAAAACCGGAACACAAAGCTAAATACACTGACACATAAATCAAATAAAATATAAAGGGAAACTGTAAGTCTTCTGATGTGAAGCGGGGACCGGCAGACAGAATACTCCAAGCGACTCCATAACGACTTGGTACCTGAAAAAGATAGTGTCCACGGGGGGTGAGTTCAACAACTCAGCAGATACCAGTTGACATGTATAGTAAGCTATAACAGACAGAAATAACTATGGAGTACAGTCTCCTGGACAAAAAGTGGAAATGCACAATAGAAAAGGCTGAAGAGAACTGTACTCACCAAGGCCTCCTATCATAATAGTCAGGTCGTCAAACCGAGAGTGTCATAAATCCTGTATACATGTCAAACATATGCATCCACCCAAATACAGCATATAAGTGCAGCAAACATAAGCAATAAATGCAAATAATGCATATGATGCCAATGACATGGTCACCCTTGACGCAAGTCAACCATCTCACACACAATGGTGAGACCGAATGGGTAGGACTGTGACAACTATGCACTCTACCGTCACTACTCCTGATGAGTGACCGAGTGGACGGGATGCTGTCAGAGTACATCTATTCTCCTACCCCAAATCATAAATGGGGGAGCTCAATGCTCTCATCTCCCGGTACACAATGATGGGGAGGAATCTCTGCCGGCTACCACACTGCGTCACACTACCCATGAGCGGACCAACGGAGCCAAACAAAGTCCAACTGCCTGTCGGCTACCACGCTGCTACACTAAACCAGCGGAGCCAAACAGAGCGGAACTATCTGCCGGCTACTACGCTGAGTCACCAGACCAACAGAGCCAAACAGCAGAACTGCCACACACCTGTCTAATATACCACTAACCCATGAGTGGTGGTGTGTACAGATACATGTAACTGGCGATGTAATCGACAATAATGGAGCAGACTATCGCACAGCATGCAATCATGCGAGATGATGCATGACACTAAACATGGCAATATCCTGAACAGCATAGCAATATCCATATATAAATATAAAATGTGTACCATAGGACAATGAACCAAATCAAATGTACACAGATCAGATAAGGTATTAACAACCTAGGTCCTGAGCACAATAAGGCATGGTATGTCACTCACTACCTCTATGAGCATATATACAATCATGTGAGTACTAACATAAAATGCATAACAAGGGAGCAAACAAGCATATAACAGATCAGGTAGTGACCAACCGAAACAAGGACGAACATAATTATTACTAAAGGCTATAACCTACTAAACATATCAACATGACTTAATCAAAGATAAGTCTCATGTCGAGACGCTTGTCCCGAATCCAAGTCCTGTGATCACAATACACATAACATAACTAATCAAGTAGGAACTAGTTAGCTAAATCCATCATGAATCAAATAGCCACCTTAACATCAATCTGATTAAGAATCCATTTGTACAAGTCATTCACCAAATAACCATCATGAATCCAACATACATAGTTTTTCCACTTAATCAGTTTCTAACCACCACATCTAGTAATCCCAACAACACCACTAATTACTCATCCCTAACCAATCACAACTACCTTAGATTAAACATGCTATAATCACATTTGATTAAGGCTAAACATAATTTAGTTCTATCAACTCACCCGAATAGGAGACCTCACTGTTAATTCACAACAGGAGAAGTGCTCGCTACCGAGGATCACGGCCGGAACAAGATGGAGTTGTTGATTTCCAAATCCAACACCCTACATAACAATTATCACAGTCATCAAAGCATTAGACTCAATCCCATGTTGACAACCCTTTCTCCAAATCTATAAACATCTTACCTTCATATGCTGCTCCCCTGTTATCTCACGGCCGAAGACCTAACCGCTGGAAAGGGTGATCAATGGAGCTGTTGTTGGAACTAGAGATAGAGCCACAAATCGGTTCTACAATCCATATACAGATCGAATGAGTGCCATAACCAACGATCAGAAGAAATTGGAAACAGAGGTGCTCACCATACCTCAACCTACCTTGATGACAGAACCCACCTCAAGCTGCGGAGGAAAACCCGACGAAATTAGCTCGACTCTAGGGCTCGGGAAGATGATCAAGTGGCGGCTATGGACGCGAGGAGAAGAGGGAGATGGAGAAATGGATCTTCGGCGGCACTCGGGTGGAGCACGAGTAGCTCTCGGCGCCGGCAGATCGAGTGGCTCTCGGCACGCGAAGGGGTGGCAGTGGAGATTAACGACAGCGCTGCTCCGAGAGGCAGCACTTAGAAATCAACATTAGGGTGAGGCGATCGACCTTCGGGCGGCGGTCGGTGATAAGCTAGCGACGGCTCGGCCAAGGCGGTAGCGGCGACTAGCCGGGATCACAGCGCGGCGCGAGAGAAGAGCGACAGGAGAACAAGTAGCTCCATGTCATTGCGACCTCGAGGTCGCGAGGGTATCGCAGACTGAGGACCGTAACGACGATGATCGGGTGGGAAGGAGAGTGATCGACGACAGCGCAAGAGAGAAAAGTGAAGGTGTGCGGCACATCGAGCGAGAGAGAAGGAAAGGGGAGAGGCTCGGGTGGATGAAGACTAGGGCACAAATAATAATGTTAAAACTTAGGTCTTTTCCAATTAAAACCTAGGTTACTTCCTTAATCGACTCCTAACTAAAATAGATATTCCAAACAGGCTTTCTTACAACTCATAATTGATCCCCTTAAAATACGCTAAACGGACTCTGAAAAATTCCCAAGAAATTCTTAAAAATTCCTGAAAAATCCAATAAAATTATCCATCAAATAACCTTATTATTTAATTATGTTTTGGGCACCGCATTTTACATGTACAGTGTGTGACTGTGCATATATATATATATATATATATATATATATATATATATATATATATATATATAGCTGTAAATGACACTCACATTGACAATAAAAATTCATATTAGGATAATGTGAAACATCGTATTAAGTGGTCATGGAAAAGGATAAGTACATGAGTTAAGTTGACAATTTTCATATAATTATAAAAAAAATAAAGATATATATCTAAGGTAAAAGATGATATGCTCATCTCAGATATATCATCGATCCTAATCAAATATAGATAGATAAATCAGAAAAATTTTAGGATAAGAAAGTTCATAAGATTTTTATATCCTTTAGAAATCGATTTTAAACTTATCTATGGTAATATTATATGAAACATATACGTCGATCCATGAGGGCTGTTATGCTAGTACGTCCGAGCATAACAATATTATTTTGTATTGTACAGATAGTAGGTGTGCAGGATTATATGAATATAATAATATGGATATTGTTTGAAAATTACTAAATTCATTTCAATGATATTGATTTTCTGAATGTTATTGGATAAGTTTCAATGAAATTGATAATTGAAAAACTACTAAATTCGCATAAGGTGTTCATATACTAATTTTAATCTAAGTAGATATATGCATCTTACAAAGTCTTATACTTCATTAGTTCTTTTCACTAAAAAAAAACAGATTTTTAGAGATGAATTTTTACAACAAATTATTTTCGTCGCAATTTTGTGACAAATTTAGCAACGAAAATCTAAATCGTTCCTAATTAGCAACGAAATAAAATTGTTGGAAAATAGCAACAAATCAATTTTTGTCGTAAACTTTTGTTGCTAATCTACGACGAAATATGAAATTCGTTGGAAATTTTACAAAATTAGCGACAAAAAAATATTTTCGTCGCAAAGTTACAGTAAATTTTGCAACAAATCAATGGATTCGTTGCCAATTGGCGACAAATCCAGGTTCGTTCCAAATTGGTGACAAATACAAGTTTGTCCCAGATTTGGGACGAATCCAATTTTGTCATAAATCTGCGACGAATTTGGAAATTCATCCTAGATTTACGATTAATTTCCAAATTCGTCCAAAAATCCTAATTTTTTAAAAAATCAGAATAAATGCATCTACAATGCGGAAAATGGACCTAGAGACATCAGAATTACACGAAACAAATTCTTATGTGTTCGTATCAATCTCCTAATCACATTGATGGTCTTAAACATTTTTTTTCACCAAATATATTATGGTTCATGAATTTTTTTAAAATAAAATATCTAATCCTTATTAAAAAAAATTAATAAAAGTCAATATATTGGGTGAAAATTATGTTAGAGATCAACATAACGATACGAACCTATAGAAATTTATTTTATGTGATTCTGAACTCTCTAGGGTCATCTTCCAATTTTAGGAAGTATAACTTGAAAAAAAATATTCCAGGACAAATTTTGAAGTTCGTCCCTAATTTGGGACGAATTTGGAAGTTCATCGCAGATTTGCGATGAATTTCAAGATTTTTCCCAAAATTTTAATTTTACAAAAATCAAAATAAATGCATCTAAAATGCGGAAGATGGATCTGGAGAGTTTGGAATCACATGAAACAAGTTACTATGAGTTCGTATCGATCTCTTGATCTCATTAATCACATCAAATATCTAATAATTTTTTTTAATTATTATAATAATTAGATCAACTTTATAGATCGTATGACTTAGTGAAAAAAAAGTTAGAGTTTTAAAATGTTAAATTGATTTTGATATCCAAAAATCACTCACCTAGATATATTGGGTGAAAATAATATTTGAGGTCATCATTGTGATCAGGAGATTCATACGAACCCATAGGAATTTGTTTCATGTCATTATGAGCTCTCTTGGTCCATCTTCCGCAATTTACACGCATTTATTCTGATTTTTTAAACAATCAAGATTTTGAGATGAATTTGGAAATTCATCGCAAATCTTGGACAAATTTTGAAATTCGTCCCATATTTGCAACGAATTTCTATATTCGTCCCAAAATCTTGATTTTTTAAAAATCAGAATAAATGCGTCTAAAATACGGAAGATGGACCTAGAGACCTTGAAATGACACGAAACAAATTCCTATGCGTTCATATCGATCTCTTGATCAAATTGATGACCTCAAATATTTTTTTCAGGAAATATAGTGAGGTTCATGAATTTTTTAAAATGAAATATCTAATTCATGTTAACAAAATTTATAAATATCAGTATATTGGTTAAAAATTATGTTTATGGCCATTTTTGATATCAGGAGAACGATACGAATCCATAGGAATTTGTTTCATGTGATTCCGAGCTCTCTAGGGTCATCTTCTAATTTTAGGAAGTATAACTTGAAAAAAAATATTTTGGGACGAATTTTGAAATTCGTCCCTAATTTGGGACGAATTTGGAAGTTCGTCGTAGATTTGCTACAAATTTCAAGATTCGTTCCAAAATTTTAATTTTAAAAAAAAATCAAAATAAATGCATCTAAAATGCGGAAGATGTACCTAGAGAACTCGAAATCACACGAAACATGTTCCTATGGGTTCGTATCAATGTCCTGATCTCATTAATCACATCAAATATCTAATAAATTTTTTTAATCGTTATAATAATTAGATCGACTTTATAGATCGTATGCCTTAGTGAAAAAAGTTAGAGTTTTAAAATGTTAAATTGATTTTGATATCCAAATTTTAAAAAAGTTAGAATCTTGATTTGTCGCAAATTTGTCAAGTTTTATGGTAGAAAAAACCAATGAATTCGTTGCTGCGACAAATTGAGTTCGTTGTAGATCTGCGACGAATTCATATTCATCGCAAATCTGCGATGAATCTAAATTCGTCGCAAATCTACGACGATTTGAATTTGTTGCAGAATTTGTCGTAGATCTGCGATGAATTTGAATTTGTTCCAGATTTGCGACGAATCTATGTTTTCATCGTAGATCTGCGATGAAAATAGGATTTTTTTTTTTTTTTGCTTGCGTTTATTGGTAATTATGCAACATTTTTTGGGACAAAAATTAATTCGTCACAAATCTGCGACAAAAATATATGTTTGTCGCAGATTTAAGATTATGAAATTTGTGACGAATTATTTTTCGTTGCAGATTTGCAACGAAATCGACGACGAATATTGAAATTCGTCACAAAATTTGTGACGAATTTCATTTTTTTGTCGCAAAAAATTAGCAACAGCAGATTAACGATGAATTATTTTTCGTTGCAGAATTTGTCGCAAATTGTTTTGCAACATTTTTTTTTAAAAATTCGTCCCAAAAATCCAGTTTTTTTGTAGTGTTTGGTAACACCCTTCTATGATAAATCAAAAAACATCATCCCTACCCTAGGACAATGATGCCGTGATAAAGTATTTATTTTTTTAATTTTAGAGATATTCATGATAAATTAACCGATAATTTTTTTTAATGTATGATTGACCTAAGAATGCTGAATTGATAGGTTGTCCGCTGTAAGCACTTTCCGATTTATCCTGATAGCCGATGGAAAACATCAGTGAAGTGAGGCCGGTCATCCCGAGGATCAGGGTCGGCTCTAGATTTTGAAAGGTCTGGTACAAAAAAATAGACCCTTTGTGTTTATATAAAAATAATTATAAAATTGATACTATAAAAATAATTTTATTAACAGAATAAGAATTTTACCATAATACAAAGTGATCAAACAAACTAATTGAGTAATCTAAAATTATTTTTCATTTAATTATGCACCAAGCTAAATTAACATGGATCAAACAAGAAAACTCCACCTAAATTGAAGCCTCGAAGGATCTAAGCGCGTGTGTAGTGCCAGTGGGCGTCGGTGGTGACGCAACGATGCAACTTTGACGACACTGGAAATCACAATATGGGAACGACACTGGAAATCACAATATGGGAACTAGGAAGGTGACTATCAAAGTGGGCAAAAGGGAAGAGTTTGAGGGTGACAGGGAGCAAAAGTGAATTTAGGGTTTAGGAAGAAATAGGAAAAAGCAGAGGAAGAAAAGATATGATCGAGCTCACTCTCATAAATATTTCTCTCTTTTATTATTGACACTTTTAAAAAAAAATCTACAATCTTTTTAGATTTTATAATTAGATTTTTTTAAATTAATTTTTTATTCAACAAATACTAACACTTTTTTTTACTAATAGAAGTGGGGCCTTGCTCGAGGTGGGGCCCTATGTACCGACCCCACCTTGACCACCCTAGGGTTGGTCCTGCCCAGGATTAGTAGGCACATTAGCTGAATATTTGATGCCAACTATAAAAAAAATCATCCTTTCCATGGTTTATGATGACATCTTTTTTCACTCACTCGGGCTCCTCTCTAAAAAGTTTAGATCCATCTTTCAACTTGCTAGATTTTATATCCTGAGATGTAACACATTTTAGAGTTTGGGCTGACTTGCAGGCATGACCCTTTCGACGCTCAAATCAATCACAGATTAGATGAAGAAGATGAAAGAAAGAAGAAGAAGAGAAGGAGAGTTTCTCCACTTCTGAGAATAAGAAAACTAACATACCCGTACCTTATCTCTTATGGCACTTATATAGATATTTGAAGGGAATCTCCATGCCATTCACCTTCGCACCCTTTTATCTCTTCCAGCCTTAGTAGGCCGAGATTTTTAACATTATGTTATCATTCCTCCCCTTGTTGATCGATTGTTACCAAATAATAATAATAATAATAATAATAATAATAATAATAATAATAATAATAATAAAAGGACTTTTTTTTAATTATTTTGTATTCCAATATTTTTCTTTACCAAATTTACCTATTACATACTCAATTTCAATTGTCTAAAAACTATTAGATGATCAGAGTAGATTTACTCAATTTTACATGTATATATTCATCTATACAGACTTATTATTTACCTTTGTTTTTTTAATTTTAATTAATTTAGATAAATTTTAATTAAAATTATTATATGGATCTAAACTATTTAAATTTTAAATATGATCTCCCTATTATATTTTATATATTAGGATCGGTACGAGCTAGAGAGGATGAACAACTTCAATTGTGTCATCGTTGAGAATGCAGTGGAAACTTAAAAACTCAACATAATATACAATCAATTTTACTTTATTCACAATCTCCCAAAGTGACTACATCCAACATTTAGTACTAACGCCTACCACCATTAACCTTCTTCTTCTTGGATACCTTCCAGAGGTGGAAAAATCTCTTACAATTTATTCTTATATGAACACAATAAAAAAATAAGAATACAAATACAAATAAAAATGAAAATAACTTTTCATTCTTGCTCGTTTGTTGCATTGGATTGTCTTTGGATAATAGTAAATATTGGAAATACAATCAAAGTTCTACATTAAAAATATATGAAAAAAAAATCATAGATTTAAAAGATAAAAGATCCATTGGTATGAGACATTTGGAGTAAAGCTCAAAAATAAATCTAGGAGAACTTAGACTAAAAGTGGATAATATCATATCATTGTGGAGATATGTGATTTCTTTTGGTCCTAACAAGTGGTATTTGAGTCATGATCCAGATTGAGTCCAAATTGAGTCATGTGGGTTGAATAGTGATCTTGAATGAAAGAGGTGGGGGTCTGGAGTAGGTCAAGGATGACAGGATGTAATCAAAGTCCCATATTCAAAATATATGGAAAATATCATGTGTTTAAAAAATAAAAGATCTCTCCATTAATATGATTAGGCTTAGACTCAAAGTGATTAAAATTATACTATTGTCAGTTCAACGACTCCATCCATCTTAGCGCGTATTAGTTGATTGTTCATTACCATCAATCAACTATTACCCATTTAGTCGAATCTCGAAACACATTAATATGGGATGTTACGAGCTGACCCATAGGTAATGTGGCAGTCAAAGTCAAGATAAGGTGACAGCGAAAGCGCCACCTAAGGATAGCCGACTTAAGAGCCAGTTAGACTAGAAGGATCTAGTGCTCCACTTGTAAACAATCGGTCGACACAAAGTTCGATCGAAAGTTATGACCCACACTGCATAACTTTGTTATATAGCCGATCGGCTAAAAGGTCAACCAGGCTTATATAAGCTTAGTATTCACTCTTTCAATGTATAGTTGGACGACCCCTGAGCTGATCGAGCATATGAGATATAGCTCCCCACTTATGTAGCATATCCTCTCAGTATATAGTTGGTTGGACTTATGGGTCAGTTTACTCTTCATATGTCAGTCTTCCTTTATATGACCGGTCAATCATAAAGTCGGTTGACTTTATAGGGCTCAACATCCCTATCTCCTATGCAAGTCGGTCAATTACAACTCCGGTCAGAATAAATTCATTCGATCTTAATGCATTGGTTGAGCATATGTGGCTCATCTCTTCACTTATGCAATATTACTCTCAACATATAAACTTAGTCTTACAATACTACCTTCGGTATAAAGTCGATCGGCCCCATAGCTGGTCAGACTTACGAAGCTAAGCTCCCTGTTCTTTGAGAGTCAGTCTTCCTTTATATGGTTGGTCGGTCATAGAACTAGTCAGACCAACAAGATTTAGCTCCCAATTACTTTGACATCAGATCCTTAGCATCAGGGCATAGGGTATATAGCCGAGAGACCTCATGGCCGGTTAGATTTACAGGACCTTGCTCCCCGCTCTTCAAGGATATAAATCTCCTATTATACATAACCAGTCAAATATAAGGCCGATCGGATTTCGTCAGGAGTCCGCAGTATCAGAGAATCACAACAATTCATCAGAGAATAACAATTATTTGTCAGAGAATATTCTTTTATTATAGCCTATACATTCACTGAAACCTTCTTTGAAGGTGACTATACACCTTCCATAAGCTGACACATTATGATAGCATATTCTCTTAACTGTCTCATTAATAGAATAAATTATAAAAGACAGTTCAGATATGAATAATGGAAGATTTCTCGGAGAAAGATTATTACTAGACAACTTCTGACACCGAATATTTTCTACCACCTTATCATTGCGGAAGTTATGAGAGGTGATATAAGCCAGATATGCGAGGCAATATATTTCACATACTACACGCATCTATGATTCATCTTCTCTAATTTGTTTGCTCGGCCACCGTACTGACTTGAATGTCAGAGTTCCTATGCCAGGGACCTTTTCCCTGATTCTTGCTCTAACATTCTTTGACCCTCTTTTTGTTAGCTAGAGCCCTAAAGCCAATCATTTGATGATTGTATTTTGGACTTGTTGTATCATATTCTATATATAAAAAAAGGCATTTAGTTTTTGGTTATTATACTTGTATTGGTGCCAAATAAGTTAAGTATAATAACGTCCTTGAGTAGAAGGTTCTTACCTATATCAATCGATTGGTTGAATCGATAGTGAGATGATATAGGGAACACTACTCTTAATCATTCCTAGTCGAGTATTAACATTCAGGAACAATGTTAATGTAATAAGACTAGCATGTAGGTCAACTCGATGACTTGATCTCACAAGTCATGGATATAGAGATATCAAGTTGACACATGGGTATACATTAGAGAATGTGTACTGAATAACCCGCCATGAGAAAGTATCATGGATCGTTATATGAGTGTCATATACTTTCTCATGTGGCTATTAGTATGACTACTAGTCCTTAGACCTGAAGTCACCATGGTTCCCTACATAAGGAGTTATGTATTTTGGTTTCGTCAAACGTCACCCGTAACTAGGTGGACTATAAAGGCGATTACTGGGTATGTAATGAATTATGCAGAGGGATGTGAGTGATGTAGATGGGATCTATCCCTCCTATATGACGGGAGAGACATCGGTATTCTTGATAGAGTGAGACCACAAAGTTCATGACCATGCCCAAATGAGTCAATATGGGATATTGAGCTCATTTGATTTAGTGAGTCTACTTGGAGTTCAAGATTTAGATTGATCAGAGGATGACACGGTCTATGCCTCACATTGATCAATCTAGATGTCTAGGATAGAAGGACACTTGTCATATATTGTGAGGAGTCACAATTAGTAGTCACAAGGTGATGTTGGATCTCAACATTCTTATAACTTGGGTAGTAATGATGTATTGCTAGATACCGCTCATTACTTATGCTTCTAAATGAGTTTAGGGGCATTGCCAACGTTACAAGAACCTATTGGGTCACACACAAAGAACAAGTGGATGGAGATTAGGTTCATATGATGAACCAAGAGGATTAGATTCATTTGATGAATCAAATTGGATTAAGAGTAATCCTAATTGGGCTAATTGAGTTGGACTCAAGTTGATTCATGTGTTCAATGAGTCTAATTTAGATTATGACTCATTGAATCAATTTAATTAAATGAATTAGATTCATTATATTAAATTAGCTTGAATTAAATGGTTGGATTAGATCAACCATGAGAGAGATTGAGTCAAGTTTGACTTGACTTGAGAGGAAGAGGAAAAGTCAAGTTTGACTTGACTATATGCCACATCATTTGTGATTTGGCAAGATGTGGACCAATGATGATGTTCCACATCATCATGGTGTGCCACCTCATGGAGGTTACAAGCCTCCATTCCATTTAATGTGGCCGACCACATTAAATGAGTGGGAGTTACTCATGTGGCCGGCCACTCAAGAGGTGGAAAGGGAATGAATTTTTTAATTAATGTGCATTCATTCCATCTTCCTCCTTGGCTCTCTTCTAGCTCTCTCTTCTTCCTTCTTCTCTAAGGTTGCCGTGGGCTTAATGCAAGTGAGAAAAAGGTGAGTGAGTTGAGTTCCAAAAAAATAGGGTGAAGTGAAGGTCACAAAGGAGGGTACCTAGAGGAGTATATGAGATTCCTTTTTACTTTCTCTCCTTTCTCCCTTTTAAATCCTACCCGAGAGCCCTAGAAAGTGCTAGCACACTTGTGGTGCTCTCTTCTCTATCCTTGAGTGTTAGGTAACACTTCTTATTCGTGTGGATACTACTAGAGGATTGTCTACGTTGACAATCTTGAGATCCGGCGTACCTTGGACAAGCGGGAACGCGAAGGGCTTCGCTTCAAAGGTATAAAAGTTTTTTTTTTTGTAGATCTACTGTAGATCGAAGTTTTAAACTCGTACTCGTATTTTAGAAAGTTTTTCTTCGCACGAGATCCAGTGGCATGGGTGATTCGGGGTTTCCACGATGTGAAAACGCGATTTTCGCGGCCCGAGAAATCCAACAGTGGTATCAGAGCCACGTGCGAAGGCGTGTACGAGTTTATTTTTTATTTTTATGAAAAATAGCTTCTGTGATTTTCTGTAAATTTAGGTTTTTTATAGTTTTTATGGGTAATTTTCTCATAGAAGCGAAGCACAAGTGTTTCGGCACTTGTAGGCTTCCGTTACCGGGAAGATTTTCCCAAAACGGCTTGGTTTCGCTCCAAAACTTTTTGGGACAGCGGGCTAAGGCATTGTTAGATCGCAAAGGAACCCTCGCGGTGGTTAGATCACGGGTAGGGGCGCTGCCCCTGGCCCCGCAATGGGATTCGTTCCGCGATTCGCCCGAAAACCACTAAACGGAACCGCCGGGAAAATTGTACCCGTAAAAATTGTAAAATTATAAAAAAATTACAGAAAGTTATAGAAATATATAATTTTGAATCATATATTAATTTTGTGATAGTCATGGCCCAAACGACCTAAATTGGATTTGGAAATGTGTTGTAATTCATAATACGACCTGCGTGCCGTTATGTGATGTGCGTGCTGTATTTATTTTATTTTATTTTATTTTCATGACCTACACGTCGTGCCTTTCTCTTATATTCTGGTTGTAAATTAGATTTAGACTCGAATGTAACTCGAGTTTCAAAATTATAATGTAAATTTTGAAGCGGTGGAAGGTCCACTCGAGACGGAGTTACGAGGAGGGCGCGAGCAACACGAGGTGGTCAAAGGAAGGAGCTTGAGAAGCTGTTGACCTTAGGTTGACCATCCGATCTTCTCATTGGCTTGAGAAGATCGTAGTAAGGTCATGACACAATCACAAAATAATTTAATTAATTGCTTATATGTATATGATGCATGTTTAATTAAGTAGTTAATTAGTACCTAGCGATTAGATTAGATCTAAATCATGCACATGATGCACCCCACAATTAGATTAGATCTAAATCAAGTATTTGATACGCATCATCGTTTAGATTAGATCTAAATCGCGTCAACTCGTAATGCCTACCATGCCGTGATACCTACCACTACCTCGATCGCATGTTATTGTTGAATCTGCCAAAGCAGAGCAACACATACTATCTTGGTAGGGTACGGAGGGACAATCTTGGTCCCGCCTATCAATGCATGGGTGAGTACAACTCAATTAGATTGAGTAACTAGTTAACTCAATTGGATCGAGTTTAAACTATAGGCATTATCCAATGGTTGGTAGATAGGTCAAAATCACGTTTATATTAACTCTCGGGCGTATTAGCTAAAGCTAACTCGAGTTTTAATATAAATGCGGGTCTTGATCCTATAAACAAGAGTTGCATAGAGATGTAATTGATAATCGTTACCTACCGATCATACTAAGTCTTGGGCGTATTAGCCAAAGCTAACTCAAGGGTTAGTATGATGTGGATCTTGTCCCACATGAATTATAGAATTCAGTGGGAGCATCATTTAGTTAAAGGCCTAATTAAATGATTAAGAATATGATATTTATTTCTGCTTTTATTTCTGTTGTAGATTACCATGACGTCGAATACAAACACCTTCTCCCTGCGATCTGTCCTTAAGAAGGACAAGCTCAACGGAGCAAATTTCCTGGACTGGTACAGGAACCTGAGAATAGTTCTCACCCAAGAACGTAAACTGTACGTTCTGGATGCTGCCACGCGAGCAGACCGAGATGCTTACAAGAAGCATCAAGATGACGCATTAGATATGTCCTGTCTTATGCTCGCGACCATGAACTCTGAGCTTCAGAAGCAACATGAGTTGATGGGCGCTTACGATATGGTTGAACATCTTTGTCACCTATATCAAGGACAAGCAAGGCACTGGAAGAGGAACTCCAAAGAATACCTGGAAGACCTTAAGAAGAAGAGAAATAAGATTTCTACTTCAGGTATACATGTTATAGAAGTCAACCTCTCTATTTCTTCATCGTGGGTATTAGATACCGGATGTAGTTCGCACATTTGTACTAATGTACAAGCGCTGAGAAATAGCAGGGCATTGACGAAGGGTGAGGTAGACCTACGAGTAGGCAATGGAGCACGGGTTGCTACTATTGCTGTAGGAACTTACTATCTATCTCTACCCTCTGGGCTTATACTAGAATTAGATGATTGTTGTTATGTGTCTACCTTGATTAAGAACATAATTTCAGTTTCTTGTTTGGACAAGAAAGGATTCTCGTTTACAATAAAGAACAAATGTTGTTCCGTCTATTTAAACGATATGTTCTATTGTAGTACACCTCTGATAAACGGACTCTATATTCTAGACCTTGAAAGCCCTATCTATAACATAAATACCAAGAGGTTCAAGTCAAATGACCTGAACCAAACCTACCTCTGGCACTGTCGCTTAGGTCATATAAATGGCAAGCACTTATCTCAGCTCCATAAGGATGGTTTGCTGGACTCATTTGATTTTGAATCATATGAGATATGTGAGTCATGCCTACGAGGCAAGATGACCAAGACTCCCTTTAGTGGGCACAGCGAAAGAGCGACTGATTTGTTAGGACTCATACATAGTGATGTATGTGACCCTTTCAATGTCGCTGCTAGAGGCGGTTATAGGTACTTCATCACATTTACTGATGACTTCAATATATATGGTTATGTGTACTTGATGACACATAAGTCAAAATCCTTTGAAAAGTTCAAAGAATTCAAGAATGAAGTACAGAACCAGCTTGGCAAGAGTATTAAGATACTTTGATCAGATCGAGGTGGAGAATACCTTAGCCATGAGTTTCGTGACTACCTAGCTGAGTGTGGGATTCTATCCCAACTCACTCCTCCTGGAACACCATAGTGGAATGGTGTATCCGAAAGGAGGAATCGTACCCTATTAGATATGGTGCGATCTATGATGAGTCACACAGATCTTCCGACATACCTTTGAGGTTATACTCTAGACACGGCAGCTTTTATACTCAACCGAGTTCCATCCAAGGCCGTGATAAAGACACCATATAGGATATGGACTGGGAGAGATGCCCAGGTGTCTTTCATGAGGATTTGGGGTTGTGAGGCTTACGTTAGACGTCAAGTCTCAGATAAATTAGGACCCAAATCCGACAAGTTCTATTTCATTGGATATCCCAAGGAAACTAAGGGATATTACTTCTACATTCCCAGTCAGTACAAGGTAGTTGTGGCAAAGACTGGGGTCTTTCTAGAAAGGGACTTTGTTTCTAGAAAGACTAGTGGGAGCACGCTTGATCTTGAAGAAGTTCAAGATACGAACGATAGCACTGAAGCCTCGATGGAAGTTGAACTGGAACCACAAAGTGTTGTGGATGATGTTGTTCCACAAAGAGTTGAGGAACAACAACCAGGTCAAGTAGACATACCTCTTCGCAGGTCTGATAGGGTACGTCGTCAGCCTGAGAGATACTCATTTCTCTTGTCTGACCATGATGACGTTGTGCTCATAGATGATGAGCCTACCACCTATCAGGAAGTTGTGATGAGACCAGATTCCGAGAAATGGCTAGAGGCCATGAGATCCGAAATAGAATCCATGTGCACCAACCAAGTATGGACTTTGGTTGATCCACCTGAAGGGGTAAAACCCATTGGGTGTAAGTGGGTCTTTAAGAGAAAAACTGACATGGATGGACTTATCTATAAGGGTCGCTTGGTAGCTAAAAGTTTCAAGCAGATTCATGGTATTGACTATGATGAAACCTTTTCTCCAGTAGCGATGTTTAAGTCCATTCAGATCATGCTTGCTATTGCAGCTTACCATGATTACGAGATCTGGCAGATGGATGTCAAAACCGCGTTTCTGAATGGAAACCTACTCGAGGATATGTACATGACACAACCTGAGGGTTTTGTAGATCCACGGCATACTAGCAGAGTATGCAAGCTGCATAGGTCCATTTATGGACTAAAGCAAGCTTCTCGGAGCTGGAATCTTCGATTCGATGATGCAATCAAACAGTTTGGTTTCATCAAGAACGAAGATGAACCTTGTGTCTACAAGAAGGTTGTAGGGGATATAGTTGTCTTCCTCATATTGTATGTGGATGACATACTGCTCATTGGGAAAGACATCCCTTTGCTACAGTCTGTCAAGACTTGGCTAGGGACTTGTTTCTCAATGAAGGACTTAGGTGAGGCATCCCACATTCTAGGGATACAGATCTATAGAGATAGATCTAAGAGATTGTTTGGCCTAAGTCAGAGTACATATATTGACAAGGTACTCCTTCGGTTTGCCATGCAGAACTCCAAGAAGGGATTTCTGCCAATGTCACATGGCGTGAGTCTTTCGAAGACTCAAGGTCCCTCTTCTAGAGAGGAGAGAGACCGCATGGATCAGATCCCTTATGCCTCAGCTATAGGATCGATCATGTACGCCATGCTATGTACTCGACCTGATGTCTCGTATGTTTTGAGCATGACGAGCAGATACCAGTCAGATCCAGGTGAAAGTCGCTGGATAGCGGTCAAAAATATTCTTAAGTACTTAAGAAGGATTAAAGAATATTTCTTGATATATGGAGGCAATGATGAGCTAGCTGTAAAGGGTTACAGTGATGCTAGCTTCCAGACCGACCAAGATGACTATAGATCGCAGTCGGGATTCGTATTTTGCATTAATGGTGGTGCTGTCAGCTGGAAGAGTTCGAAGCAGGACACAGTAGCTGATTCTACAATAGAGGCCGAGTACATTACTGCATCAGAGGCAGCAAAGGAGGCAGTTTGGATCCGCAAGTTCATCACTGAACTTGGGGTGGTTCCTAGCATTGCTGATCCCATTGAGCTCTATTGTGACAACAATGGAGCTATAGCACAGGCGAAGGAACCTCGCTCACATCAGCGGACCAAACACATACTACGGCGCTTCCATCTCATTCGAGAGATCATCGAGAGAGGAGATGTGAAGATTTGCAGAGTACCTACAGAGGCTAACATCGTAGATCTCTTGACCAAGGCTTTGGCACAGAGGAAATATGATGGTCACACTAGGTCATTGGGGCTTAGAGCCTACACTGATTGGCACTAGTGCTAGTGGGAGATTGTTAGCTAGAGCCCTAGAGCCAATCATTTGATGATTGTATTTTGGACTTGTTGTATCATATTCTATACATAAATAAAGGCATTTAGTTTTTGGTTATTATACTTACTTGTATTGGTGCCAAATAAACTAAGTATAATAACGTCCTTGAGTAGAAGGTTCTTACCTATATCAATCGATTGGTTGAATCGATAGTGAGATGATATAGGGAACACTACTCTTAATCATTCCTAGTCGAGTATTAACATTCAGGGACAATGTTAATGCAATAAGACTAGCATGTAGGTCAACTCGATGACTTGATCTCACAAGTCATGGATATAGAGATATCAAGTTGACACATGGATATACATTAGAGAATGTGTACTGAATGACCCGCCATGAGAAAGTATCATGGATCGTTATATGAGTGTCATATACTTTCTCATGTGGCTATTAGTATGACTACTAGTCCTTAGACCTGAAGTCACCATGGTTCCCTACATAAGGAGTTATGTACTTTAGTTTCGTCAAACGTCACCCGTAACTGGGTGGACTATAAAGGCAATTACTGGGTATGTAACGAATTATGCAGAGGGATGTGAGTGATGTAGATGAGATCTATCCCTCCTATATGACGGGAGAGACATCGGTATTCTTGATAGAGTGAGACCACGAAGTGCATGGCCATGCCCAAATGAGTCAATATGGGATATTGAGCTCATTTGATTTAGTGAGTCTACTTGGAGTTCAAGATTTAGATTGATCAGAGGATGACACGGTCTATGCCTCACATTGATCAATCTAGATGTCTAGGATAGAAGGACACTTGTCATATATTGTGAGGAGTCACAATTAGTAGTCACAAGGTGATGTTGGATCTCAACATTCTTGTAACTTGGGTAGTAATGATGTATTGCTAGATACCGCTCATTACTTATGCTTCTAAATGAGTTTAGGGGCATTGCCAACGTTACAAGAACCTATTGGGTCACACACAAAGAACAAGTGGATGGAGATTAGGTTCATATGATGAACCAAGAGGATTAGATTCATTTGATGAATCAAATTGGATTAAGAGTAATCCTAATTGGGCTAATTGAGTTGAACTCAAGTTGATTCATGTGTTCAATGAGTCTAATTTAGATTATGACTCATTGAATCAATTTAATTAAATGAATTAGATTCATTATATTAAATTGACTTGAATTAAATGGTTGGATTAGATCAACCATGAGAGAGAGATTGAGTCAAGTTTGACTTGACTTGAGAGGAAGAGGAAAAGTCAAGTTTGACTTGACTATATGCCACATCATTTGTGATTTGGCAAGATATGGACCAATGATGATGTTCCACATCATCATGGTGTGCCACCTCATGGAGGTTACAAGCCTCCATTCCATTTAATGTGGCCGACCACATTAAATGAGTGGGAGTTACTCATGTGGCCGGCCACTCAAGAGGTGGAAAGGGAATGAATTTTTTAATTAATGTGCATTCATTCCATCTTCCTCCTTGGCTCTCTTCTAGCTCTCTCTTCTTCCTTCTTCTCTAAGGTTGCCGTGGGCTTAATGCAAGTGAGAAAAAGGTGACTGAGTTGAGTTCCAAGAAAATAGGGTGAAGTGAAGGTCACAAAGGAGGGTTCCTAGAGGAGTATATGAGATTCCTTTTTACTTTCTCTCCTTTCTCCCTTTTAAATCCTACCCGAGAGCCCTAGAAAGTGCTAGCACACTTGTGGTGCTCTCTTCTCCATCCTTGAGTGTTAGGGAACACTTCTTGTTCGTGTGGATACTACTAGAGGATTGTCTACGTTGACAATCTTGAGATCCGGCGTACCTTGGACGAGCGGGAACGCGAAGGGCTTCGCTTCAAAGGTATATAAAAGTTTTTTTTTTTTTTTGTAGATCTACTGTAGATCGAAGTTTTAAACTCGTACTATTATTTTCGAAAGTTTTTCTTCGCACGAGATCCAGTGGCATGGGTGGTTCGGGATTTCCGCGACGTGAAAACGTAGTTTTCACGGCCCGAAAAACCCAACACTTTTTGTTATGCTTAGAGAGGAAGGCGGCACCCGGAGCCCTTTTTCTGTCCCAACTCACCCAACCTTTTTGCCAGTTCGAAGTATCCTCCCGATCAACAGCAACCACTTGCCTAGTGTACCATATCTTCATTTTCTAGACATATTACCTACAATTAAATTTTAAACATTCTATTAATTAGCTTAAATAATGACATGAATCAACTATCAATTATCATTCATCAAATCCCATTCTAAATTCTTGAAAACAATGCCAATTGATACACTTAACTCATAATAAGTAACAATTTCTCGAGTCTATGTTTACTACCGTGACATCAATTCTGTGTTTACTATAGTAATATTCAGTCAAATTGTTGCTACAAAATTTTGAATGATCATTCAACCCTACTGTAATAATCATATAATACTGCCACAGAATATTGCAGCGATCACTGCGCATGTACGGGAGCAGATAGGGTCCAACGGATTGTGTACACATCTAGGCAGTAGTACGGTTCAAATTCATGTAGTAGACTTGTGGGCGATTCGTTCGCATGTCAATGTATCATCGGACTTTCATATGATTTTGTAGCAAATGCCGTACATGTCATCGTGACGAATTATTATCCACGTGTTGATGTACAGATTAGCATGTTTTTGTATTAATACTCCCGTTGGTAAAATTGAATTCTTACCTTATTTAATAGGTTGTTGACCTCAATTTACTAGCATTTCTTTTCCCTGCATCCGATCACTATCTACCAAGATTTTATCGATATCTAGCATTTAATCTTAACTTTGTGAGATTTTATCTTTATTTAATACTCAATCAATCTTAATTTATCGAGACTTTATAATGAACATATTTTCACATAATCATAAAATTATTTTATCAGTAGTAGTTAATCATATATTTAATTTTGCAAATTTTCTTATTTTATTAAAATAAATTATTTTTGAAAATTTTTCTAATTGTTAGGAAATTTCAATTTTAGAAATTTTTTGAAATAATTTTAGAATTTTTTTTAAATAATTTAAGAAGTTTTAATTTAGAAATATTATGTAATAATTTAGAAATTTTCAATTTGGAAAGATTTTGAATTTATTAATAAATTTTAATTTTAAAATGTTTCCTAATTAGCTAGGAAATTCTAATTTTGAAAACTTTATAAAAAAAATTAAATTGAAAACGTCTGAATTAAATTTAGAAATTTTAATTATATATATATTTATTTATTTATTTATTAATTAGTTAGGAGATTTAAAATTAGTGAATCATTTCCTAATTAATTAAATTTTCTTGGTTAGAAATTATTTCCTAAATAAAATATATAATTAAAATTTAAAAATTTATTTCCTAATTTATTAAAGGAATCTTGATTAGATTCTTAATTATATTTTATTTTTAAATAAAATTATGACAACTACGATAGTCATGTCCATTAGATGTATGTACTATATATGTCATTCGTGTGATGTGACATATCATTTATGTTATGCATGTAATATCATATAGATAATAGATTTGCATGAAAAGTAGATAAGATCTAAATCCCTTAGGTTAAATATTAAAGCATACATCTTCTCTTAATATAGTAAGAATAGAGTCTAATTTCTTATTTGGATTGTTGAACTCAAGGGCTTAGACAGGGCTGGGCTTTGCTGGGCTCCAGCCCAGTGCAGCTCAGCAAATAATCCAGTAATTTTAGTCCTTAACTTAATTATGATGGGCTGGACTTTGCTAGGCTTAGCCCAACAATTTTAGGCTTCAATCTGACTACACTGGGCTGAGCTTTACTGGGCTCAGTGTTTTTAGCCCAGGATAATTGTTCAACCTGGCTACGCCATTGGTTGAACTTACTCTAAACTTATACTCACTCCAAAGTTAGTGTGGATAGAGGTAAGTTGGGTGAATACATATGATGCATATTTATTAATATGTTAACAACCCGATATTCATGCAAATATTCAATTAGTTAATAGTATAATATGATAGTTATGTATAAGTGATACATAATAAATATATGTGATACCTACCACTATAGTTAAGAATGACTTATTGGACTCATTCCAAAGTTATTCTTATCTATAGTGGACATCAACCCATTTGGAGAAAACCTACAATCTCCTAAATTCAAAGTAAGGGCTCTTGAATTCAATAAATGAATGAGACTCTAAAATATACGTAAATTGTTTACAAATACATTGCAAAATCATCTTTCTCATATCATTCTCAATTTTATATTTTTAGGTTAATCGTTTGATCATGACATCTTTGAATTTACGTTCGATTTTGGACTCGAACAAACTGAATGGACTGAACTTCTTATATTGGCTTCACAACTTGAGAATTATTGCAATGCCAAGAAAGAAGAATTGGCTCCAAAGGATCCATGTTACCATAATGGTAAAATGAGATAATGGAGAAAAATGACAAAATTTATTTTGAGTTCACGGAAAAAAGAAAGACATCTGATACCCTATCTTCTTCATATATCTTCGAAATTGAATATCATACTATATCTTCAAATACTTGAGCATTGATACCAGGTGTACTACATATATGTAATGATATAAGTGGACTTAAAGAATAGTAGACAACTAGATGATCAATTAGCTTCCTACACGTGTCATTATTACCTTGGCCATATAAGAAACACATGTCCGAATTACAAAAATATAGAATTCTGGAATCATTTGAATTAGATTCATTTGATACATGGGTTTAATGTTTAAAAGGAAAGATGACTAAATTACATTTTATAGGAAAAGGTGAAAAGAGAATGACATACTAACCCTCATACATACCGATGTGTGTGGACCTATATCAACTCATGTACAAGGAGGTTATAACTACTTGATTACCTTTATTGATAATCACTCACGATTCGGATATGTATATCTATTAAGATATGAGTATGGAGCTTTTGAAAAAATTCAAAGAGTTAAAAAATGAATTAGAGAAACAACTTGATAAAAGTATTAAAATACTTTGATCTGTGATGCGTACTTAAGTCAAGAGTTTCAAGATTATCTATGGGACAATGAAATATTGTCTCAATGAACTTTATTTTATATGACACAACAATATAGTGCATCTAAAAAGCAAAACCTAACCTTATTAGACATGGTTAAGTCAATGATGAATTATGTGAGTTCTCAAATCCATTTGGGGTTGCACACTCGAGATTATTGTTTACTTGCTAAGCAGAGTCCCAATTTAGGCAGTCTCGACTACTCCATTTAAGAAATGGACTAATAAAAACCCTCAATTATCTTATTTAAATATATGATTTTATCCTACTTATGTGAGGAGGAATATATCAGATAAGCTAGATGTTATATCTGATAAATGTCTATTAAATGGTTACTCTAACCCTCTATTTGGATGGAGTGAGGAAAGATT
Organism: Zingiber officinale; assembly: GCF_018446385.1. Classification (NCBI taxonomy): domain Eukaryota; kingdom Viridiplantae; phylum Streptophyta; class Magnoliopsida; order Zingiberales; family Zingiberaceae; genus Zingiber; species Zingiber officinale. The sequence continues at coordinate 4,453,362 of NC_055990.1, forward strand.
CATTAACGGAAGGGGAAGGGAAGGAAAGGAAGGGGGAGGGGAAGTAAAGTATTTAACTTCTCCTTGTTTGGGAGGGAGGGAAGGTTCATAACACGTCTAATTTCCAAAATATATGAATTTCTCATAAGTGAATCGAGAGACATGTTACTCATTGAGGATAATGAGTCTACTAGTTATGAAAAAGTTCTGAAAAGTTCAAAGAGGGACAAGATGGTTAGTGGGAATCAAAGTTTGGAACTTGGTGTTAATCAAAGAGTTTGATTTCTCGCATAATCCTAATGAACCGTGTGTACAAGATAGTTAGTGGGAATGTGATCGTATTACTAGTATTATATGTTGACAATATATTACTTATAGGAAACGATGTGTCTGTTCTACAATTGATTAAAGTTTGGTTGTCCAAGAAGTTCTCCATGAAAGACATAGGAGAAGCAACATTTATCCTTGAGATTATGATCTATAGGGATAGATCGAAACTACTGCTTGGTCCTTCGCAGTCTACACATATAAACCAGATGTTAAAATAGTTTAGCATGCTTGAATCCAAAAAAGATTTTACACCCATCAGGTATGAGATTCACCTTTCAATGTCTATGTGTCCACACACAGAAAATGAGAAAATTTGCACAAGTAAAATTCCTTATGTGTCAGGATCGATTATGTATACTATGTTATGTACGAGACATGATGTATTATACGCTCTGAGTGTTACGAGCATATACCAGTCAGATCTAGGCATACATCAATGGGTGACTATCAAGACAATCCTAAAGTACTTAAAAAGAACTAAGAATATGTTCTTGGTATATAGAGATGGTGATATGGTAACACACGAGTATATGGATGTCAACTTCTAGACGGAGAAGGATGACTCTAAGTCTTAGTTTGGATACATATTTATATTAAATGGCGGCGCAATAAGTTGAAAGAGTTCCAAGAAAGACAACGTTGTCGATTTTACCATGGAGGCAGAATACATTATGGTTTATGAAGAAGCAATGGAAGTGGTTTAGATCATAAAGTCTATCACTGAACTTGGATATGGCTCCAAGTATTGTTAAAGCAATACCAATTTACTATGACAACAATGTTAAAAAAGAAATCTCAGTCTCATCAATGATCTAAACATGTGTTTCACTGCTATTATATGATCAAGAAGATCATAGGTAGGAAATGAAATACAAATTGAGAAATTCCCATTGAAAAAAACCTAACAGGTCCTTCGATGAAACCTCTACCTCAAAACAAATTTGAGAGTAATGTAGAGGTTTGTGGTATTGGAATATGTTATATTTGAGAGATGACATAAGGCAATCGTCTTATGATATATATACTATTTATTAAATAAATAGCAATTCATTTTGAGTACACATTCTCTATGTGTATGATTGGATTTTAAATTCATTTTCTAAATGTCCGCAATACGATTCAGAGTATGAGAGAACTTGTAATTGAATCACAACTACTGAGTATTTCTACATGTACAATTATAGATGTACTGGAATAATATCTAGTCGTTGAAATGATGAGTTCAGACATCATCAATTTTATAAGACTAGCACGTGTTATACTCCTTGGTTTATCCAAGCAGCTGCTCTTAACTAGCTGGAGACATTGGGATGTCGAGAGTTAAATGTGGTTGCTAGTTATGGTAACTAGTTCATTGAAGTGACCTGCTATGAGACTTTATATAGTTTTCTACATATATAAATATGTCAATGAAAATCTCATTGCAGCTCGAGTGCAAGTTTCCTTCGACTTGAGGTATTTAAGTCACCTTCATCATGAAGACTTATACCTTGATATCTTAAGCAAGCATCTCTGTGGAGGTGTGGATCTAAGTTGATTGGGTATAAGTCGAAGTGTCTAAAGATATTTGAATAGCTAACAAAGGATCTATCACTCCTTACAAGGAGATTGGCCACTTGTTAGGATTATTATTCAAAAGTCTTTAGCCAAAACATTACATGTTAAGAGTATGGTACTCTTGGACACATGTTTGAGTAATTTCAATCCATAAGACGAGTAAGTATTACTTGGGCTAAATATGACATAGTCAACTTAGTGAGGACTAACACATAGACCATGTTCTGAACTAAGTAAGTATTGTACGAGTGAAAGGAACGAGACACGACTTAATGTAATTACTAAAGGGCTCAGAAGTGGTTCTAAAATCAACTATGATTTTTTGATTAATTGAGAATCTTAATATACTACTAAATGTCATTTATGATTAATCTATAATTAATGATTAATTATGGACAGCCAACATAAACGAGAAATCTATAAGATCACACAAATTGTGAGTTTATCCAAAAAACATAAAATAAATTTGAAAATTAAATTCTCAGATCGAGAAAGGTTGAGTATAATTTGACCAAATGAAGGGCAAATTTGGAAAGAATTTGGTGCAATGGAAACACAAATATGCCACATCTTTTGAAGAATAGTTGGATCTACTTTAGTTTAATTATAAATTAAACTCGTTTAATTTTAATTAAAAGAGATTTAATTATTGAACCAAGTAATTTAATTATTAAACCAAGCGGTTTAATTATTGAATAAAGTGATTTAATTTTAAACCAAATTTAAAGTTAATGGTATGAATTGTACGTTAGTGGATACGAATTTAAATTTGATCCAAATCCAATAAGAGATTTATAAAAGATTCGGATGGGAGAGAAAATAATTTAATTTTGAATTAAGGAGAAGATCAATTTATATAAAAATGAATTAGAAAGTCTAATATAAGAGAAATCTCCAGTAATTTGAAGTCGCCAGAGTCAGGACAACTCACAAGTTGTAGACCTTGAGGGGGAGAACGAGTAATTGAAAGAACATGTGACCTTGAGGGGGCTGCAATTACCCTCCTTGCTCCAACTGGAATCAACCTCTCTTTTAATTTTGATGCATTTTTACAGATACCTTCAGACGAAGGAACAATGCCGAATACAAATTTTTATCACATAGTGAATATCATAAGGCTTTAGAGAGAAGAGACTGTGTTGCGGGAAGATAACTTTGGCACGTTAAAGAAGTTTTTACTGATTTCTTTGTTGATGTCGAGAGTATCAGTATGGTGATCCCGCCGATAAAATGATTAAACAATAGTTGGAACGAGATGAAATTGAAGGAACAGGAGGCATTTACATGTAAATGCTGTCCAAAAGGCAAATCATTCTCACTAAATTCATTTAGATTGATTGAAAATTCTTGCCCCAAGGTGCTACTGGAGAATCTCTTTGAAACCATGATTATGGAGAAAGATTTAATAAGACATTGTCATCAACACACCATTTATGGTGTTTCTATCTTTAGTTTATGAATAAAATAGCCAAACACTTAACATTTATGATACCCGCTACTAAACAAGGAACATAATATCTATTCTTATAAAATAAAATTTTAAAAAAAAACTGAGTATATGATTGAAATAGACATGAGATAAGATAGTTATTCGCAATACTTCTCACAAATGAAAAAACACGGCTACACAAATACTTTATCGAACACATTTAGATCACACATGATATGACCGATCTAGCCTAGTTGTCCGGCACAACCGAGCCAAACAACCCTTTGGTGTGCTCTCCTGAACTGAATGTACCAACTAGCCTCAATGACCGGACAAGGCAATTCAATTCACTTGGCTTGCTAAATGTGATACACTCGATTCCAGTTTGACAAACGTGATCAATTCACCTGTGACCTATTTGGCTAAACAATCCCTTCAATTTCCCTAGCCTTTTTAACCCATTTAGGCATGTTGGCTCATTTGACCTACTAAGCTAAATTAACTTTATTGGTCCATTCAACTTGCTAGACCCAACTGACCCTTGGAGATCAATCGACTTATCCAATTTGTCTAGTCTAGTGTCTGCATCGATCAATCCCTATAAGTCGTGGAACCCGAGTGGAACAATTGGATGTATTAAAATTACTTAGAAAAGAAATTCCTCAAATAAAATAAGGGATAACTATTGGTTTTAGAAAACACATCTATAAGAACCACATTTAGGTGAAATCAGATTTTAAATTAAAGACCTTGACAATAGCTTTGAAAAACCTCATTGACTGAGCTATTACTCAAATTGTAAATCAAAATCCCATAGGCATCGGCTTTTCCTAGAGTTCTTAGGCAATAGAAATGCTATAGCTATGCCCCATAACCAATCACTCTATTAGAATTTTTTTGTCTATTTCTATCGACCAAATACATAATTACAATGTCCAGGTCATATGTCAAGGTCTTAAGTTATGAAAAAAATAATTAAGAGAAGTTCAAAACATAAACAATAATAGCATGAACTAACTTTCAACCAAGGTTCCAATCAAATATAATTTTAGTGATTTTGTGAATTGTGAATAGAATCATATCTGAATCATAATGCTCATTTAAAAAAAACTATTATGAAAAGTAACGTAGAGAAATTTATAAGAATAGCGTATTTAAAAGCTACAATAATTAAGAAAGTATAAAACACAAATAGTAAAATGCAATTAAAGGGTTAAAGATCTAAATGACTGAAACATGTAATAAGAAAACTTTCAAAAAGAGATTTGTACCATATCACAATTACTCCAAATTCTCTCCACTAGAAATGTCATCATCCTCAACATCTTGGTTTAACTTGACCATTTCTTTTGATTCCTTTTCCTCTTTAGCAGGATCCTCAATAATTGGCATTAGTCTTATCTACATCAATTGTTGAGAGACCAAGAGCAAGGGGAAATTGGTATATTCTGGTTGAAGATGCCTGCGCTAAGGATGACGAACAACAAATGTTTATTGGCTGAAGGAACTTAATGAATATAGACATCGATGAGGATTGCTGAAGACGAGGGCTAGGAGACTTCCTCTAAGATGATGACATCAACATTCTCTGATTGACAATGTTTGTTATGGATGAGAGCCAAGAGATATCCTTGTGTCAAAGATACTAAAGGAAGAAGCCATTGTAGCTTCAAACTAGCCCAAATGCCAGAGAGATGAACAATGAAAGTTAAAGATGATGTTAAAGAAGTAGCCTTTGACAAGCAAAGGTCATGAACAACAAGCCGCTATCGAAGATGATACAATGCGCAAAGGATGAAAGGTGAATCATCAAATATAATATGGCACAAGATCTTTTATGCCTAAATTAACAGCATGGGTCTATTTATTTACCTAATTGCATCTAATCGATGACTAATTAAGAATCATAAATCATTTGATTGGCATCAAATCCATTCAAACCGCATTACATCAAACCAATTCTTGGCACATAATTCACCATTAGGTTTTGAACTATTCTAGTGCAAATTGAGTGGAATCATGAAGTTCATATCATGAATCTTTGTCAAATTAGCAACTATTTATTTGTAGAGGGAAGAAAAGGAGGGTAACAGATTAAATAAAAGAGAGAAGGAAAGGTTTGCACCAACATAAAAGGTATCGCAATGTCAATAGAATCTCTCAACTTCCAAAAGAATTCATCCATAGATTTTAGTTCTACTCAAAACTTAACACCTACTCGATTTACTTAGAAGAAACAACAGAGACATGAAAAGCATCTATCACTTCGTCTTACCACCGACTTTGTTTTGGAGAAGCTCGTCGGGTATCACCTTGAGCTGCTTCCTCTGCTTCGACTTGGCGATTTTCTTCAAGGTCTTAGGGTTGGTGATCTTCTGAAACTTGGTCCCCGTCCTCAAAGTGTTCTCTCGCTTCCTCTTCTCCCTCTCCTCCCTCTTCTTCCGCTTCTCCTCCTTGTTCCGCCGGATCTCCTCCTTCAGCTCCGTCATCCGCTCCTTGTACGCACGCTTGAGCTCCTTCTCCTTGTTCCGAAGTTCGAAGGTCGTCCCGCGCAGGGAAACGGCGGCAGCGGAGGCGCGCTGAGTGCGAGGCTGCTTCCATTTGCGGCCAGACACCCTGCCGGCGATGACACCGTCGTAGGTGGGTCTTCCGAAGGCGGGCTTCTCCGGGTTGTCGAGGGAGGGAAGGGCGGGACGCTTGGCGGGAGGGTCAGCGGAGATCGAGAGGTCGACGTCCATTGATTCAGGAACACCATCTCCGATGGGATCCAAGCGCTTCCGCTTGTTCTTCTGCCCGCCGAGGCCTTCGTCGAGGCGGCGGAAGTCGATGGTGCAGGCCATGGCAGAAATTACGATCAATTCGCGAGATGGAGAATCGGCGGCGTAGAAAGTTTTAATAGGGCTAGGGTATAAGCCACCACTGGGATTACCTCGAATTGTTGGAGGCTGCTTACAACATGGCGGTGCATATTTATTGGGCCGGCCCATTTTTAATTTGGTCCATGGTACTGATTGAGTTGGGTGGATGATGAAAGAAAAGCACAATTCTACAACGTTAAAGGGGCACACATCTTTTTCCACAACTTTAACAGGGAATGCTCTTTGATATATCTATTTTAATGTGTTCAATTATAAATTTTATTATATCAACTATTGTAATGATCACCCGTCCACTAAAAAAACATAGACAAACAAATCGAATACAGACGCTTAGATAAACTCATTTAGCATTTTAATATAAAATTAGTACATAAGTTATAAATTTTAAAAAATAATATTAAAAAATATCAAAAAAAAAATTTTTAAAAATAATAATAAAGAACAAAGTGATATAATTTTAAAAAATTAAAATATGACATAGGTTTATGTTCATAAACCTCCTTTTAATTTATGGTTGCTTTTGATTCATGGACCCTAAAATGTTCACTAGAACCACCTCTTCACAAGTGATTTAGAGCAAAGCTCTTATAATCTCAACTTGGAATGTTTATAATGAAAACTCTCTTCTCAAATATAATGAAATGCAAGGCTAAGAGAAAATAGCAAGAGTTTGATCTGAAGACTTCAACATTATTTATGACATTAATTAGATCTTTGAACATTGTTAGCACTTCATTAGAGGAGTTAAGGAATGTTCTCATGCAACCTCTTAAGGCTTAAAGTGCCACAACTTCACAAATTTGGAAATTAGAGCACAATTGGTTGAATCAGATGAACAATTCATTGACTCTGGGATTAGTAGATTGGTACCTTGGGTACGTAGTAGATTGGATAAAGGCAGAAAGTTGTTCACCTTCAACTTGTTTTCACTATCTTGAGTTATGCATTCCACTTAGATCCAATTGGATCATTAGGAATATAACTTAAATGGTCAATTTTATGACTTTGGGTTGTATTTAGTGAAATCTTTTTGATGTATGTCAAACAAGGAGAAGATGAAAGGTCTAAGTTAGAAATTTTATTCTCCTTTAGTTGGACAAATTGAAAATTCCTAGCTCTATGGGAAGATTAGGTGTGAGGAACTTTAATTTAGGCCCCAATTATATTGTGGTCAATCAAACTTACATATATTGTAAAAATATCAAAAAAGAAAAAGATCATTAGTGTAATCATGCCTTAGTGATTATTTGGAAAATGAGTTTAAGTTAGGATCATATTTGTATATGATGTGTGCATGAAATCCTATTGTCGGTACATTTGGCACCAATGATCAAACATGACAAGTGGATTAAAATTAAATATGTTGTTGATCTAACCTTGTTACCAGTGAACAAGGTTGACTAACTTGAAGGGTCAAGAGTACCAGACACTAGGCAAGAAGTCCAGTCAGAATGTGAGATTCAAGATTGACGAAGTCCATATGTGGGATTCTAACAGGAGGTCAGGATGTTCGATTCCCGATAGGTTGAAGTCCGGATATACGATTCTGGTAGGAGGTCGGTTGTTCGATGCCCGATTAGCGAAGTCTGGATGTGTGATTCTAGTAAGAAGACCTGGTGGGTCAGATTGGATGTCAAGAAGGTAACTTGACATTTGGTAAGTAAAGGTAAGTCACTGGAGGAGAGTGACTCAGTGAGAACGCATCCCGTTTGAGGGGACAGTAGGAGTCGGTCCAATTTAATTCTATTTTAAAAACCTAAATTGAGACCATGACTAGATCCGTGTCTGAATGATAGGATCTAATTAATACTATTTTTATTGTGCTAACTTTATCTTGCATGTTATTATTTATTGTGCTGGACTAACACATTTTGCAAGGTAAAAAGAGCACAAAGTATCTCAAGTGAACAATACTCGAGACGCCTTCCAGGCGACGGAAGGCGCCTTGAGCTGGGCAATGGAAGGCGCCTTCGAGAGCTTGGAAGGCACCTTCAGTCGGATAAAATTGGATTTTGTCGACAATAAGAAGCGAGCTATTCAAGATAAAAGTTGCTTATGGAAGGTGCCTTCAACCCTCTTTAAAAGGGCTACTCGACCAAAGCTTTGATACAACTCAAGTATAACTCTTTTACAAGCTTCTATGTGTTCGTTAGTTACTTATTGACTACTTTATTGGGATAATCTAGTGAATTCCTTTTTGAAAATCTTATTAAAGGGTAGGAAGAGTTTCTCCTTAAATAAACTTTCAAATTCTAGGAAAGTTCATTAATTATGTTTTCTCAAATTCTCATTTTCCTAGTGTTTCAAAATTTATTTTAGCCTTAGTCTAGGATAAACCCCTAGAAAGTATAATCCTATAGATCTAGGCAATAAGCATCTCACAAACACACTAGGGCTACCTTGATTGTGTATTCAAAAAGTTAGAATGGCATGAAATGCGTAAGCCTTTTGCCTAGACTTCAAATGCTTATATCAGCGTATCAACATAAGTTTGGGCAAGAAATATAACAATACATTGAGCAAGTTAAGTAATCATTTTTCAACAAATTTCTAACTGGACATTAGTACTTAACTTGTCTAACAAAGTGAACACTGATATCTTTTGATAGTTAGTTAGTAACTAACGATTATACATTTAAGAATAATTTTTAGATGAATATTATTTTTTAAATAATATCAATTTTAGGGGAGGATATTTAAAAACTACTTTCAAAATGTCTTATTTTAAAATTTTTCCTCTTCTTACCACTTTTGCAAACTGGTAGTTTAAACAAAAAAAATTTTGAAACTAACTTAAATTTTTTTTTGTTTGTTTGAAAAATATTTTGAATAGATATTTCAAAATTTACTTTGAAAATTTTATTTTCAAAAGTTACACGAACAATCAAACTTTAAAAATTATTTTACTTAATCTTTGTAATAAATATTTTACAAAATACTTCTTTGGTGGTTTATTTGAAAATATTTTGCAAAAATGTTTTGAAAAAATATTTTAAAAATTACTTTATCACTTTAAAATGGCTTTACTTTGGAAATCACTTTTAAAATATTGTGAAAAGTCATTCTGTTTGAAAATTATTTTTAAAAAATTTTGAAAAGATAATTTGTAAAACTTTCCAAAAGTTACCTTGAACAATTGAAACTTTAAAAATTACTTTGCAACAATTTTTTTTTTTAAAAAAAGTACTATCTTGAAAAATAGTTTGAAAAATTCTTGTAAAATTTAGCTTTACAAAATAGTTTGTTTTTGCAAATTCAATTTTCAAAATTTTGAAAACCTTTTGAAAATTCCTTTCAAAATATTTTGAAAATTTTTCTTAACTCCTCCTTACAATAAACCTATAAGTTTTTATGCATATTTTAAAAATTTTATTACTTGCTATGCTTACTTGTGTATTTACATTTTCATAATTTGGTACACTTATCTGCATATTTTTGATGATTACTAAAGGAGGAGGGTTTGGGTTTAAGTAAGAAACATAAAGAAAATCTGAAAAACTTAACTCTAAAAATGATCAAGAGAACAAAACTGTTTCATTTTAGGTTTCTCTTAAAATTATTTTTTTACTATATATGTTTTACATATTTTGTTCTAACTCTCATGTTGTCATTGCATCAAAAATAGAGAGATTATTGGTGCATTTGACGCCAATAATCGAGCATGATTGTTGATGAATAACTAGTGGATTAAAGTTAGATATGTTGTTGATCTAACCTTGTTACCGAGTGCACGGGATTGACTAACTTGACAGGTCAAGAGGACCAGACACTAGGTAGAAAGTCCAATCGGGATGTGCGATTCCTGATTGACTAAGTCCAGAAGTGAGATTTTGGCAAGAGGTCGGGATGTTCAATTCTCGATGGGTTGAAGTCCGGCTGTGCGATTCTGGCAGGATGTCGGGTTGTTCGATTCTCAATTGGCGAAGTCTGAATGTGTGATTCCGACAAGAAAACCTAGTGGGTTAGATTGTGTGGGTGTAATCGACCTAGGTTTGATCGGGTACGATCATGATTTTGATGTGTGTGTCAAAGAGTTTAAGTTAGGTTTTCATATATGTTTGATAAGTATGTTTGAGTCATGCAGGACTTGGTGAAACATACATGAGTAGCTTGGTGCGACCAAGCTTGGGAAGCTCATCCTAGGTCTCGGATCCTTGATACGGAGAAGGATGATGTGGAAGCCGTCCGGGGACCGCCGGACAAGGAGCAAAGGAGTGGAACCGAGAGAAGCAGACTTCAAGGTAATGCGAAGGATGTGGAGAGGAGCCGCAGGCTCAAGTGCATATGAGGGAACATGACAAGGAAGAGGGCTTCAAAGGGAGACTCCAGAGAAGATGAGAGTTGAATGTGTAATCGGGACCAGTCGATTGATGTGCTTGCTAGTTGAATGGTCAAGTTGCCTGAGCAGTCGACTAGTCCAGTTGATTGAGCAGTTAACTAAAAGCAAACAGAGGTATTCTATTCGCTCAGCCAACAACTACCAGTGGACTAGTATGTTTACCAGTCGACTGGTAAGTGGTCGTTGGTAGAATCCCTAATTATGTGAAGTAGTCATTGACTATATCCAACAGTAGTATCAGTCGACTGATGAGTTTGTCAGTTGCCTGGTGCACATGAAATGAGTTAATTAGGATCAACTCTTTCTACTCTATTTAAAGGAGGTTTGAGGAATGAAGGAGGTTACTGATTCTTGCTAGAATATTCCATGTCATTCCCTCAATCTTCCAAGTCAATTCTCTTTCTCCAAATTTAAGTTTCCATCTTATAAAGAGGAAGAGAACTTTGTTAGAGGTTTCACTCCACCAAGGAGTAAGCTTTAGCCGGAGACTAATCCATTGAAGAATTGAGGGATCGTCTACCTCAAGGACAAGCCGTGGAGTAAGAGCAAGCTATCTCTGAACCACAATACATAATCTTGTTAGAGTTTGTTTTCTCTTTTACTTTGTTTTTATTATTCTGCTATGCAACTAACGATTTGTAGAGGAGCAAACGACTTGGGGTGACCAAGTTATTCAACCCCTTTTTCTAGTCGGCCACCGATCCTTCAACAAGTGATATCATAGTGAGGATGCCCTTCAACGGGCTAATCACCGAGAAGAGCACTTTCAACAAAATGGCTAGCTCACACATTCAACTACCCAAATTTGAAGGAGACTTCTCTTGGTGGAAGAAAAGAATGGAGGTATTCTACGACACTGATTTTGATATTATGCTAATAATAGAAAATGGTTTTGAGATACCTAGGGATGAAAACAACATGATAATTGTAACGACCCAATTTTCCTCATTAGGAGTTCTAAAAGTTCTTAAAAATATTTAGAAATATTCTAGAGATTTTTAGAAATTTTTAGAGTATTTTTATGTAATTTTTGAATGTCGTTTGGTATTTTTACTAAACGAAGGAAGTTTCGACAAAAAAATGTCCAAGCCGAGAATTGAATCCACGACCTTTGACTCGGTCAAAACCCAGCTGACCAGGTAGGCAAACAGATTTGTCGGTTTAGAAAAGGTAGCGAATTTATTTAAGATAGTTAGCAGAATATTGGATTATAAAAGGAATAAGTTGATGTTGGATTTGTCTGTTTAGAAAAGGTAGCGAATTTATTTAAGGAGTTAACAGAAATATTAAGTTATAAAAAGGGATAAGTTGATGCTCTGTTTTTCGGTGACTTAAACCATTCTCTCCTTCTCTTCTGCGTACGATGGTAGAGCTCGGGCAGAAAACGAAAGGGAGTTAGGGCATCATCTCCGGTGGTCGGCCAAGGTCCTAGAAGCCCTTTTTGTTCGGTTGTGAGTCCAAGAATCAAGGTAAGTGCTTCTCACCTGCAGTAGGAGTAGTTTCGGACCTTTGTTCTTCTTGGATTCGAAGCATAAGAAGCGCTTATAGTGCAGATTTTTAATTAAGCCTATAGTGCAGATTTTAATTAAGCTTATAATGCAGATTTTTATATAGAGCTTATATTGCAGATTTTAATTAAGCGCTTATAGTGCAGATTTTTAATTAAGCCTATAGTGCAGATTTTAATTAAGCTTATAATGCAGATTTTTATGTAGAGCTTATATTGCAGATTTTAATTAAGCTTATAGTACAGATTTTTAATTAAGCCTATAGTGCAGATTTTAATTAAATTTATAATGCAGATTTTTATGTAAGCTTATAGTGCATATTTTAATTAAGCATATAGTGCAGATTTTAATTAAGCTTATAGTGCAGATTTTTAATTAACCTTATAGTGCAGATTTTAATTAAGTTTATAGGTGCAGATTTTAATTAAGTCTATAGTGCAGATTTCAATCAAACTTATAGTGCAGATTTTAATTAAGCTTGTAGTGCAGATTTCTTAGAGCTTAAAATGCAGATTTCTTTAGAGCAGATTTCTTTAGAGCTTGTAGTGCAGATTTCTTAAGAGCTTATGGTGCAGATTTCTTTAAAGTTTATAGTGCAGATTTTTTGTGAAACTTATAATGCAGTTTTTAAAGAAAAAGATTATAGTGCAGTTTGGTTATGTATTATAGTGCAGAATTTATGTTTGCATAGTATGCAGAAATAGTGTAGCATAGAATGCAGAATCTTGATTAGAATAGTATGCAGAATTTTGATTAGCATAGTATGCAGATTTTTATTTATGCATTTCAAAGTTAGAATTTGTTTAAACATTTCAGTTTTTAAATAAGCATTCTTTTATTAGAAGTATTAACAAGTATGAGAAAGATAAAGAAAAGAAAGAAAAAGGCCAAGGCCTTAAGTAGATCCCAAAGTCAAGACTTTAGGGATTTTGGCACACAAGGTGCTCGTTAAAATGCCAAGGCATTTAAAGAAGAAGTAATTAAGATAACAAGATATTTTACTTTGAAGAGGCTAGTACCCGACTTCCAAGGTTGTCGTTAAACAAATACAGGTGTCCAATTCTGAGGTCTTGGCCTTGGTAGACCGAGGTCTGCTCTTTTAGGATTGGTGGCTCGCTACCCCAACCTATTAGGGAACGCGCATAAGATGGTACTAAGCCTGGGCCCAAGAAGAAAGTTGATTATTATTTTGAAGTATTATAAGTATAAGCTTTTGAACAAGTAAAATAAGTTTCACATAAGTATAAAAGTATTAAAGTATAAGTTTTTTTTTAAAAACAAAAGAAACAAGCTTCACATAAGTTTAAAATTCAGCAAGTTTAGCTTTCTTATATACTGACATGTTGTTTAGATTTGCTTACATGTTTAGTATTTCAGTATGCTATGTTTCGTTTGCTATTAGATGAGCATTTAGTTTCTAGATTTCTTTTAGCTTACATGCATACTCGAGTTTTGTGAGTTAGATAGCGCTTACTAAGCAATTTTGCTTATAGATGCATTTTCTCTTACTGCAGATAAAGGAAAGGAAAAGCTATAGTAAAGGAAGGCGACAAGGAGGTGCGGATGGATGTGTGATACCTGGACTATAGAAGCCTTGGGATTTAGCATAAGAATTTATTAACAAAGAGTTGAGTAGAATGTATTAGATGAGTCATTTAGTCTTTCGCTGCTAGTTAATTGTATGTTTTGAGTTCTCCGAGAGTTTTAGGAATTACTATCAACATGTGTACAATGTTAGTTAAGTAAAGTTAGTAGTCCAGTAGCGCTCCGCCCTCACGGACTAGTAGTGAGGAGGGTGAGATGTTACAATAATCAACAAAGCAAGATGGAGCAAGAAGCAAAGGAATAGCATTTAGCAAACTCAAAGGTCATTCATCATCTATTAAATGTGCTTCCCCAACAAGAAGTGACTAGAATTGGAAACTACACAAGAGCCAAGGAATTGTGGAAAAAAACTAGTGGAGCTTCATGAAGGGACATTAGAAGTGAAATTAGCAAGAAGAGACCTTCTCCGAACTCAACTCAACAACATTAAACTTGAAAAAGGAGAAAAGGTATCTTCACTTTATGCTAAAATTAAATAAATATTAAGTGAACTAACAAGTGTATGTGAAAAACTCTCCAACCGTGATATAATGATGAAAGCCATCAATGTCTTCTCAAGAATCACAACTTGGAGTTCAATTGTAGACCCATTCTACATTTCAAAGGATCTAGAGAAGAGCTCTCTAGATAAATTCTTCTCAACCATGGAAGTTCATGAAACTCGTATTGAAGGATTAGATGGAGAAGTGCATAGATCAAGGGGAGTAGCACTTGTGGCCAACAAGGAGAAAGGAAAGAAGAAGAAGTCACCATCTCCACCATCCTCCGACTCCGAAGAATCAAGCACCTCAATAGATAGCGATCAAGAGGCGTATATGATAAAAAAAAAAAGAGAAGAGCATTTAAAAAATTTTCAACTAACAAATCTCATTTAGGAAAAGTTCAAGAAGCAAGAGTAGAACTAGGAGAGCTATTTGCTATAATTGCCAAGAAGAAAGACACATGAGAGATCAATGTCCTCTTTTGAAGAAAAAGGAAAGAAAGAAGAAAGAAGAAAAGAAGAAGACAAAGAAAAAGGAAAGAAGACCCAAAATCTAATAGCAACATGGGATTATCCAACATCATCGGAGGAAGAAGAACACCATGTATCACATTTTACTCAAATGGAAATTGATGACATTGCCTTCACCTCATCTGAAAGAGAAGAGGAAAAGAGCTCAAGTGAAGAAGAAGGGAGCTCTAGTGAAGGGGGAGGGCAAACATCGGATTCAAACATCTCGGTAATTGATGTATACAATCTACCCGCTCAAACGTTAGTCAAGATTATCACAAGTACAAATAAAGATTTATTTAAGGCTAAGAAGAAAAAAAAAACCTTGAAATATGATATTAGCATGCTTGAAGAAAAATTAGAATCCATGTTTCTTAAGGATAATAATGCCTCTAGTATGTATGCTTCTTCTAGATTAAATGTATCATGCTTAGAAGAAGAGAATAAGGATTTAAGAGAAAAGGAAGAATACCTTACCAAAGCCCTTGAAAAAAATAAAATTGGCTCTAAAACACTAAACATGATCATTGGGAGCCAAAGGGCTAGCTTCAATAAAAGAGGATTATGATACAATGAATCCAACAATGAAAAGATCTATCATTGTCTAATTGCTAAGGGCATTCCAAGACAAAGACCAACGATAGAAAATCGATCCCCAAAGAATATTTGGTTAACCCAATTAGAATAATTTCTATTTGGTGCCAAAATCAATCTTCAATGGTTAAGAGGATTTAGGGTTTAATCAACCATATATGTTATAATTCAAATTTTTAAAAAAATGGTTGACTTAAGATCTAAGGGGGAGAAAACTTGACCATTACCTTCATTAAATCTCACAATACAAGCATAACTTGCTTTACATATTTTTAGATATGGATGTGAGATGATAGGATAATACTCATAATTCACTTGTGCTTATGACATTTTGATAGGTTATAAAATGTATCAATTTTTAGTGATCATAATTCCAACTACGGAGAAAGTAAATATTTAATTAATGGACATCATGCCCATAGATCATAGTTGAATATTTTAAATATTTTAAAAATAATTCTATGTTTTATATACAATGACTTAGTTTTTGAAAAACATATGAATTCATAACAAAGTTTAAAATTGATACAAACTTGAGTGATTTTCAAAGTTTTGAGTTTTTGTCAAAACTTCAAAAATATAATATATTTTCATGAAAATATATTTTTTTCCTTGTTAGAGAACATTAAAAGAAATATATTTTCAAAATTTCATGATTTTTCAAATTTTATGGATTTTTCTATATATTTCTGAAGTTGGCTTCAGAAAGTTGAAATTCAGACTGGCTATATGTCAGTCAACAGTATTAGATAGCAGTCAACTGGTACCTATTGTTCAACATTCTGTTTGCATATTCAGAAGTTGGTTTTGGACAAAATTTGAGTCAAAATTTGATGTCATAGTATGCATGATTGTTTGGGACAATCTTTTTGTTGTCAAAGGGGGAGAAATCGGAAAGGTTTAAGTCAGAAACTTATATTTCTTCATATTTGTGCAAAACTTGAAAATGAAGTGATAAAGCATATCTTAAGGGGGAGCTTGGATTTTATGCTTCATGTTTACATTTTTCTTTTAATTTTTAAGTGTTATTTATGTCTAACTTAAACATATTACCACACATCAAAAGGGGGGAGATTGTGGGTGTAATCGACCTTGCTCAGGTATGATCATGGTTTTGATGTGTGTGTCAAAGAGTTTAAGTTAGGTTTTATATATGTTTGATATATGTGTTTGAATCATGTAGGACTTGGTGAAACACACATAAGGAGCTTGGTGTGGCCAAGCTTGAGAAGTTCATCCTAAGGCTCTGGTCCTTGAGATGGTAAAGGATGATGTGGAAGGCATCCGAGGGATCGTCGGACAAGAAGCAATGGAGTTGAGCCGATGAAAGTGGACTTCAAGGTATTACGAAGGATGCATGGAGAGGAGTCGTAGGCTCAAGTGCATTTGAGGGACGAAGGCCAAGGAAGAGGACTTCAAAGGGTGACTCTAGAGAAGATAAGAGTTAAATGTGTAACTAGGACCAGTCAACTGATGTGTTTGTTAGCATTTCGAGCCGTAAAAATCGCTTTTTGAATTGCTGAAACCCCGAAGCTAGCCACGGATCCGTGCAAAAATATATAAAATAATCTTGTACATGTTTGTCTACACTAGATCTACCTTAGATCTACATGAAAAAAGCGTTACTCTTGTAGCAATGCCCTTCGCTTATCCCGCTCGTCCAAGGTTGTCGGATCTCGTAGAGTGTCAAGTGAACACTCCTTTACACGTATTCACACGGACAAAAAGGTGGAGAGAACAACTTAGAGTGTGCTAGCACCCTTGAGAAGTCTCGACAATGGAGGATGAGAGGGAGAGAAAAACTAGAGAGGAAGAAGAAGAAGTGAATAAGCACACCATGCAATTCATTCACACACCTAAAGTGGTTGGCCACTTAATGGAGGTTTAATACCTCCATGGAACACCAAGAGTCATGGCTCTTGGTCTTCCTCAAGAGGTGGCACATAATGATGTAGCCTTGATGATGTGGAACATCATCATTGGTCAGCCCCATGCCAAGTCACAATGAAGTGGCATTTGGTCAAGTCAAACTTGACCCTTTATCTTCCCTCTCAATTCAAGTCAAACTTAACCTTTTAATCTCCCATGGTTGATCAAATATAACCTTTGATTCAAGTCAATTTAATTTAATGAATCTCTATTCATTGAATTAAATTGACTCAATAAATCATAGTTAAAATTAGACTTATTCAACACATGAATCAAATTGAGTCCAACTCAATTAGTCTAATTTGGATTACTCTTAATCCAATTTGGTTCATCACATGAACCTAATCCTCTTGGTCCATCATATGAACCTAATCTCCATCTAATTGTCGTTTGTGTGTGACCCTATAGGTTCTTGTAACATTGTCAATGCTCCTAAACCCATTTAGAAACATAAGTAATGAGCGGTATCTAGCAACACATCATTACTACCCAAGTTACAAGAATGTTGAGATCCAACATCACCTTTGTGACTACTAATTATGACTCTCACAATATGTGACAATGTCCTTCTATCCTTGACATCTAAATTGATCAATTGAGGCATAGACCGTGTCATCCTCTAATCAATTTATGTCTTGAACTCTAAGTAGACTCACTCTAATCAAATGAGCTCAATATCTCATATTGACCCATTTGGGCATGGATATGCACTTAGTGGTCTCACTCTATCAAAAATCATGATGTCACTCCCGTCATATTGGAGGGATAGATCCCATCTACATCACTCACATCCCTCTGCATAATTTGTTACATACCAAGTAGTCGCCTTTATAGTCCACCCATTTACGGGTGACGTTTGACAAAGTCAAAGTATGCAACTCCTTATGTAGGGAACCATGGTGACTTCAAGTCCAAGGACTGATAGTCATACTAATAGTCACATGAGAAAGTATATGACACTCATATAACGATCCATGATACTTTCTCATGGTGGGTCATTCAGTATACATTCTCTAATGCATACCCATGTGTCAACTTGATATCTCTATATCCATGACTTGTGAGACCAAGTCATCGAGTTGACCTACATGCTATTCTCATCGTACTAACATTGTCCCTGAATGTTAATACTTGACTAGGAATGATTAAGAGTAGTGTTCTCTATACCATCTCATTATCGATTCAATCAATCGATTGATATAGATAAGAACCTTCTACTCAAGGACGTTATTATACTTAGTTATTTAGCACCAATACAAGTAAGTATAATAACTATAAAGAAATGCCTTTATAAATATATAGGAATATGATACATCGAGTCTATACAACAATCATCACATGATTGGCTCTAGGGCTCTCACTAACTATCTCCCACTAGCACTAGTGCCAATCAGTGTAGGGTCTAATACCCAATGACCTAGTGTGACCATCATGCTTTCTCTGTGCCAAAGCCTTGGTCAAGGGATCAGCGATGTTAGCCTCTGTGGATACTCTGCAAATTTTCACATCTCCTCTATCGATGATCTCTTAAATGAGATGAAGCGTCGTAGTATGTGTTTGGTCCGCTGGTGTGAGCGAGATTCCTCAGCCTTCCCAATTGCTCCATTGTTGTCACAATAGAGCTCTATAGGATCGGCTATGCTAGGAACCACTCCAAACTCAATAATGAACTTGCGGATCCAAACTGTCTCCTTTGCTGCTTCTGATCATGCAGCAATATACTCGGCCTCTGTTGTAGAATCAGCAACTGTATTCTGCTTCGAACTCTTCCAGCTCACAGCACCACCATTCAAACAAAACACGAACCCAGACTGCGATCTATAATTATTCTGGTCAGTTTGGAAGCTGGCATCACTGTAACCCTTTACAGCTAGCTCACCATCGCCTCCAAATATCAAGAAATATTCTTTAGTCCTTCTCAAGTACTTAAGAATATTCTTGATCGCTATCCAGTGACGCTCACCTGGATCTGACTGGTATCTGCTTATCATACTCAAAGCATACGAAACATCAGGACGAGTATATAGCATGACGTACATGATAGATCCTATGGCTGAAGCATAAGGGATCTTATCTATGTGGTCTCTCTCCTCTCTATAAGAGGGACTTTGAGTCTTCGAAAGACTCACACCATGTGACATCGACATAAATCCTTTCTTGGAATTCTATATGGCAAACTGTAGTAATACCGTGTCAATATATGTACTTTGACTTAGGTCAAGCAATCTCTTAGATCTATCTCTATAGATCTTTATGCCTAGAATACAGGCTGTTTCACCTAAGTCCTTCATTGAGAAATAATTCCCCAGCCAAGTGTTTACAGACTACAGCAAAGGGATGTCATTCCCAATGAATAGTATATCATCCACATACAATACAAGGAAGATAACTGTGTTCTCAACAACCTTCTTGTAGACACAGGGTTCATCTTCATTCTTGATGAAACCAAACTGTTTGATTGCATCATCGAATCGAAGATTCCAGCTCCGAGAAGCTTGCTTTAGTCCATAAATGGATTTATGCAGTTTGCATGCACTGCCAGTATGCAGTGGATCTACAAAACCCTCAGGTTGTGTCATGTACACATCCTCGAGCAAGTTTCTATTCAGAAACGCGGTTTTGACATCCATCTGCCAGATCTCATAATCGTGGTATGCTACAATAGCAAGCATGATCCGAATGGACTTAAACATCACTACTGGAGAAAAGGTTTCATCATAGTCAATACCATGAATTTGCTTGAAACCTTTTGCTACTAAACGACCCTTATAGGTAATAAGTCCATCCATGTCAGTGTTTCTCTTAAAGACCCACTTTCACCCAATGGATTTGACGCCTTCAGGTGGATTAACCAAAGTCCATACTTGGTTGGTGTACATGGATTCCATCTCGGATCTCATGGCCTCTAGCCATTTCTCAAAATCTGGTCTCATCACAGCTTCCTGATATGAGGTAGGCTCATTCTCAACGAGCATAACGTCATCATGGTCAGGCAAGAGAAATGAGTATCTCTCAGGCTGACGACGTACCCTGTCAGACTTGCGAAGAGGTAGGTCTACTTGAACTGGTTGTTGTTCCTCAACTCCTTGAGCAACAATCTCATCATCCACAACATTTAGTGGTTCCAGTTCAACTTCCATCAAGACTTCAGTGCTATGGTCCATATCTTGAACTTCTTCAAGATCGAACGTACTCCCACTAGTTTTTCTAGAAAAAAAGTCCTTTTCTAGAAATACCTCAGTCTTAGCCACAAACACTTTGTGTTGACTGGGAATATCCCTTCGTTTCCTTGGGATATCCTATAAAATAGCACTTATCGGATTTGGGTCCTAGTTTGTCCGAGACTTGACGTCGAACGTAAGCCTCACAACCCCAAATTCTCATAAAAGACATCTTGGCATCGCTCCCAGTCATTATCCTATATGGTGTCTTTATCACAGCTTTGGATGGAACACGGTTAAGTGTGAAGGCTGCTGTGTCTGGAGCATATCCCCAAAAAGATATAGGAAGATCTGTGTGACTCATCATATATCGCACCATATCTAATAGGGTATGATTCCTCCTTTCGGATACAACATTCCACTGTGATGTTCCAGGAGGAGTGAGTTGGGATAGAATCCCACACTCAGCTAGATAGTCACAAAACTCATGGCTAAGATATTCACCACCTCAATCTGATCGAAGTATCTTAATACTCTTGCCTAGCTAGTTTTGTACTTCATTCTTGAATTCTTTGAACTGTTCAAAGGATTGTGACTTATGTGTCATCAGATACACATAACCATATCTACTGAAGTCATCAGTAAATGTAATGAAGTACCTATAACCACCTCTGGCAGTGACATTGAAAGGGCCACATACATCACAATGTATAAGTCCTAACAAGTCAGTTGCTCTTTCGCTGTGTCCACTAAAGGGAGTCTTGGTCATCTTACCCAATAGGCATAACTCGCATGTCTCATATGATTCAAAATCAAATAAGTCCAGCAAACTATCTTTATGGAGTTGGGATAAGCGATTCTCAATTATATGACCTAAGCGACAATGCTAGAGATAGGTTCGGTTCATTTCATTTGACTTGAATCTTTTGGTACTTATGTTATAGATGGGGTTCTCTAAGTCTATAATGTAGAGTCCGTTCATCAGAGCTGCACTACAATAGAATATATCTTTCAAATAAACGGAACAACATTTGTTCTTTATTATAAAAGAAAAGCCTTTCTTGTCTAAACAAGAAACTGAAATGATGTTCTTTGTGAGAGCAGGCACATAACAACATTCATCTAATTCTAGTACAAGCCTAGAGGGCAGAGATAGAAAGTAAGTTCCTACAGCAATAGCAGCAACTCGTGCTTCATTGCCTACTCGTATGTCCACCTCGCCCTTCGTCAATGTCCTGCTATTTCTCAGCGCTTGTACATTAGTACAAACGTGAGAAGCACAGCCGGTATCTAATACCTATGATGAAGAAATAAAGAGATTGACTTCTATAACATATATACCTGAAGTAGAAATTTCATTTCTCTTCTTCTTAAGATCTTCCAGGTATCCTTTGCAGTTCCTCTTCCAGTGCCCGGTCTGACCGCAGTGGAAGCAGGTAGCATCCTTGGCAACCCCTCCTTTAGGTTTCATTACCTTGCCTTTGCCCTTGGCTTACGACTTTCCCTTGCTTTTAGGCTTGCCCTTGCCTTTATGCTTTTGCACCATCAGAATGGAGTCGGGCTTTACCTTCTTAAGGCTGAGCTCAGCAGTTCGCAATATGCTTAGTAGCTCAGGCAGTGGCTTATCAATTTCGTTCATGTTGTAATTTATGACAAATTGACCGTAACTTTCTGGCAAGGATTGCAAGATCAAGTCAGTGACCAGTTCTTGGCCAAGTGGGAATCCCAACCTCTGTAGGTTCTCTATGTATCCAATCATCTTGAGTACATATGGACCTACGGGAGTCCCATCTTGCATCTTGCACTAAAACAGTGCCTTAGAGATCTCGAATCTCTCGTGCCTTGCTTGTCCTTGATATAGTTGACGAAGATGTTCAACCATATCATAAGCAGTCACAGAGTTCATGGTTGCGAGCATGAGGCATGATACATCTAATGCATCATCATGATGCTTCTTATAAGCATCTCGGTCAGCTCGCGTGGCAGTGGCAGGAGGTGCCTTCGGAATGGGCTGCTTCAGGACGTACAACTTTCTTTCTTGTGTAAGAACGATTCTCAGATTCCTGTACCAGTCCAGGAAATTAGCTTCATTGAGCTTGTCCTTGTCAAGGACAGAACGCAGGGAGAAAGTGTTCGTGTTTGTCGACATGGCAATCTACAACATAAATAAAGCAGAGAGTAAATATCATATTCCATTTATCATTTAATTAGACCTTTAACTAAATGATGCTCCCACTAAATTATAGGACTTTTATAAAATCAAGTCATGGATGTGGTCAAACTACACTACTAGATTCATACCAATTAGCTATAATTCTTGTGGGACAAAATCCACATCATACTACGTCTTGAGTTAGCTTTGGCTAAATCGCCCAAGACTTAGTATGATCGGTAGATAACTAATTATCAATTACATCTCTATGTAACTCTTGTTTATCCAACTGTTGGAAAATGCCTATAGTTTTACCCGATCCAATTGAGTTAACTAGTTATACTCAATCTAATTGAGTTTGTACTCACCCAAGCTTTAATAGGCGGGATTAAGATTGTCCCTCCGCACCCTACCAAGATAATATGCGTTGCTCTAGTTTGGCAGATTCAACAACAACAAATGATCGAGGTAGTGATGGGTATCAAAACTTGGTAGGCAATTCGAGTTGACTTGATTAAGATCTAATCTAATCATGAATGTGTATCATATACGCATTAAGGCACTAATTACCCTACATTAGCATGCATCACATACACACAAGAAAAATAATTTGTGATGAGGTCATGGCCCTACTACGATCTTTTCAAGCCAATGAAAAGATCGGACGGTCAACCTAGGGTTAACGGCTTCTACAAGCGTCTCCTTTTGACCGCCATGTGTTGAAATCACCCTCCTCGTAGCTCCTTCTTGAGTGGACCTTCCACCTCTTCATTTTATACATTAAAAATATGAAACTCGAGTTACATTCGAGTCTAAAATCTATTTATAATAGGAACATAAGAAGGGAGGCACGACGCGCAGGTCGCATATCATATACAACATGCACAACACAAAAAATGGCGCGCATGCCATATTATGAATTACAACACAATTTTATCCAATCAAATTGGGTTTTTGGGCCATGATCATTACAATATCATACATAATTCTAAATTATATATTTTACATAAATTTTTATAATTTTACTACTGTTTTTATCAATTTTATGAGTCACAACTTCCCAGCGGTCCCGATTAGCAATTTTCGGGCGCGATCGTGAGACAATGCCCCTTGCGGGGTTAGGGGCAGCACCCCTTCTCATGAAATAAATGTTGTGAGTGTCCCAAACTGATCTAAAAGCACTTTAAGTCGCTGTCCCAAAATAAAAATAATTTTTTTTGTGCGAGACCTTGCCGTTTCGGAAGGTTTTTCTTGATAGTCGAAGCCTACAAGTGTCCAAGCACTTGTTGCTTCGACTCTACAAGAAAAATACTCACAAACTCCATAAAATTAGAAAAATTACAGAAACTTATAGATCTAAAATATTTTCCATAAAAACAAAAAACAAACATGTACAAGCTTCGCACGTGGCTCTGATACCACTGTTAGCATTTTGAGCCGCAAAAACCGCTTTTTGCGTTGCGGAAATCCCGAAGCTAGCCACGGATCCGTGTGAAAATATATAAAATAATCTTGTACATGTTTGTCTACACTAGATCTACCTTAGATCTACATGAAAAAAGCGTTACCCTAGTAGCGATGCCCTTCGCTTATCCCGCTCATCCAAAGGTTGCCGGATCTCGTAAGTTGTCAAGTGAACACTCCTCTACATGTATCCACACAGACAAAAAGGTGGAGAGAACAACTTAGAGTGTGCTAGCACCCTTGAGAAGTCTCGGCAATGGAGGATGAGAGGGAGAGAAAAACTAGAGAGGAAGAAGAAGTGAATGAGCACACCATGCAATTCATTCTCACGGCGATTAAGTGGTCGACCACTTAATGGAGGTTTAATACCTCCATGGAACACCAAGAGTCATGACTCTTGGTCTTCCTCATGAGGTGGCACACAATGATGTAGCCTTGATGATGTGGAACATCATCATTGGTCGGCCCCATGCCAAGTCACAATGAAGTGGCATTTGGTCAAGTCAAACTTGACCCTTCATCTTCCCTCTCAAGTCAAGTCAAACTTGACCTTTTAATCTCCCATGGTTGATCAAATCTAACCTTTTATTCAAGTCAATTTAATTTAATAAATCTCTATTCATTGAATTAAATTGGCTCAATGAATCATAGTCAAAATTAGACTTATTCAACACATGAATCAAATTGAGTCCAACTCAATTAGTCTAATTTGGATTACTCTTAATCCAATTTGGTTCATCACATGAACCTAATCCTCTTAGTCCATCATATGAACCTAATCTCCATCTAATTGTCGTTTGTGTGTGACCCTATAGGTTCTTGTAACATTGTCAATGCTCCTAAACTCATTTAGAAATATAAGTAATGAGTGGTATCTAGCAACACATCATTACTACCCAAGTTATAAGAATGTTGAGATCCAACATCACCTTTTTGACTACTAATTGTGACTCTCACAATATGTGACAATGTCCTTCTATCCTTGATATCTAAATTGATCAATTGAGGCATAGACTGTGTCATCCTCTAATCAATTTATGTCTTGAACTCCAAGTAGACTCACTCTAATCAAATAAGCTCAATATCTCATATTGACTCATTTGGGCATGGCCATGCACTTAGTGGTCTCACTCTATCAAGAATCATGATGTCACTCCCGTCATATAGGAGGGATAGATCTCATCTACATCACTCACATCCCTCTGCATAATTTGTTACATACCTAATAGTCGCCTTTATAGTCCACCCATTTACGGGTGACATTTGACGAAGTTAAAGTATGCAACTCCTTATGTAGGGAACCATGGTGACTTCAGGTCTAATGACTGATAGTCATACTAATAGTCACATGAGAAAGTATATGACACTCATATAATGATCCATGACACTTTCTCATGGCGGATCATTCAATATACATTCTCCAATGCATACACATGTGTCAACTTGATATCTCTATATCTATGACTTGTGAGACCAAGTCATCGAGTTGACCTACATTGTAAAATATCGAAAATAGACGAATATTAATAAGGGAATTTTTCGGAATTTTTTGGAGCTCGTACGGACGAGTTAATGGGGATAAAAACGAGGCCCGGAAAAGCCTGTTTAGGCTATCCCGTTTTAATGAGGAAAAGTTTTATTTTTTTCTTTCTTTTTCTTATTTATTTTCTCTCATTATTGTGCTTCCTCACCCGTGTGCCCGCGTGCCCGAGCCCCTCACGCGATTTCCCTTCTCCTCCTCCCGCCGAACCATCCGTGCCCTAACCACCTCTCCCAACCGGCGATGCAAACTGTCGTTCCCTCTCGCGGATAAACCCTCGGCCAAGCTTGCTTTCCTCTTCTTCTCCTCTGCCGACGCCGACCACCTTTTGCTGCCCTAGCGTCGGGCCGGTCTTCTTCCCCCTGGTGCCGAAGCCCTAGCAGCACCTCCTGGTCATGGAGGTTTTCACCGCACCGACGCCCTCTCCGATAGTCACCTCTCGCCACCACCGAACCTCCTCCTCTGCCCGTGCCCTAGGTTTGGTCTCACCGCCGGCCTTGCCTCCTTTTTCTCGGAGATGCCCTATTCACGGCAGAAGCAAGCCCTAGATGAGCCCTGCCGATCTCTGGTTGCCAGCCACTGAGATTTTTCTTAGTCGGCCAAACGTTTCTGCCCTAGACCTCACCACCGGGTCCTTCTTCTTCGCCACCAGCCGTCAGCAGTGAGGAGAACGACGGGTAGCGAGTTAGGTAAGGCAAAAAGAGGTATTTGGATTTTTGATTTGGATCATTTTCTTGCTGCTTCCCCTAATCGGAGCTTAGACTCCTTCCTTGTGGAAGAAATTTAGGGATGCTGGTTGGAGGTAAGTGACATACCTAGCTGTGGATTTGGGCTTGATTCTCTATTTGGGTGTTGATTGCTCGATCTCACCTTGATCCAGAATCACAGCAGATTGGCTCACGGCTCACTCTGTTCCAACAGCTGCTACCTTGAATTCCAACAACAAATAACCTTTGTTCCAGCAACAACTGCAGCTGTGAATTGAGGTATAGTGTAAATTTTGATACATGATGAATTAGGTTTATGTATAGAATTGGATTGGTATTGAATTTAATCCATTGCTTTGTTTTGTTACATGGGATCAATTCCATTTTTAAGGAAGGATAAGATTATTAAATAGGTTTGGAGATTTTTATTTAGCTATATAGCTAAATACATTATCTGTTTGATATCACAGGATTTTGACGCGAGACGAGTATCTCGACATCAAATTTGGACCGGATAAGATCCTTTTCTATTGGAGGCGGGTACTTTGACTTATGTCTTTTGATATGCATAATAATGTTTTTTAACATATAACAATGATTATGTTTTCCATTTGTTTCGGTTGGTCACTACATGATCTGATTCATGCTTGCTTGTTCACTTATTATGCACTGCATGTTAGTACTTACCTGATCATACCTGCTTTTAGAGGTAGTGACACAACCATATTATACATTATGTTCAGGACATAGGGTTTATTTGATACCCTATCTGATCTGTGTACCTATCATTTGATACATTGTCCTGTGGTACACATTTTATATTTATATATGGATCTTGCTATGCTATTCATTATATTGTCATGTTTAGTGTCATGCATCATCTTGTATGATTGCATACTGTGCGATTGTCTGCTCCATTATTATTGAGCACATCGTCAGTTACATGTATCTGTACACACCACCACTCATGGGTTAGTGGTATAGCAGACAGGTGTGTGGCAGTTCTGCTGTTTGGCTCCGTTGGTCTGTTGACTCAACGTGGTAGCCGGCAGACAGTTCCACTCTGTTTGGCTCCGTTGGTTTAGTGTAGCAGCGTGGTAGCCGGCAGGCAGTTGGACTTTCTTTGGCTCCGTTGGTCCGCTCATGGGTAGTGTGACGCAGCGTGGTAGCCGGCAGAGATTCCTCCCCGTCATCGTGTACCGGGAGGTGAGAGCATTGCGCTCCCCCATTTATGATTTGGGGTAGGAGTATGTGTGTACTCTGACAGCATCTCGTCCACTCGGTCACTCATCAGGGGCAGTGATGTCAGAGTGCACAATTGTCACAGCCCTACCCACTCGGACTCACCATTGTGTGTGAGATGGCTGACTGGCGTCAGGGGTGACCATGTCATTGGCATCATATGCATGATGCATTTATTGCTTGTGTTTGCTGTATTTACTTGCTGCATTTATATGGATGCATATGATTGACATGCATACAGGATTATGACACCCTCGGTCTGACGACTCTGTTATCCTTATACCTTGGTCCGGGTTAGTACAACTTTTCTCCTGCATTCCTCAGTTCCATTTTATCTTTCTTGTATCAGGAGACTATACGCATGATTAGTGCTAGTTGTTATATTCCTTATTTTGCATATCAGTTGTACCTGCTGAGTGTTGGACTCACACTCTCCTCCGTTGCTATTTCAGGTTGATGCTGTCAGGAGAGAGTTCCAGTCGCTAGTTCCCTGCAGACCATGAGGATATTGTTGGTCTTTTGGTTTTCTTATTTAGATTATGCTAAACTTGTTCTGTTTGATGGTATGGACATTGTATGGATTTTGTGATGTCGATGGATTTGGTTTTGGATTTGCTTTTACTACATGCCTGCCTGGATGGCAGAAGAGGTAAGTTGGTTTTATCGTCGGATTTGAGCTTTACGAGTGTAGTAGAGTAGGAATATGTTTTGAGCTTTATGGGTGTAGTTGAGTAGGGTTGTTTTCGAGTCATCGTACTACTGTTCAGTTTGATTATTATTAAATTGTGTGGTTGTGTCAGCCAGAGGCTAAAATTTATATAAACTGCGTGGTTGTCTGTGTTGTTGTCTATTTATTATTGTTATATTCCAGCCGCTTGTGGCTGAGGTATATGGTGATGTAGTAAAGTTTCAGATTGTCCGCCGTACAGGGGAGATGCTGCCGAAATTTCTTCAGACAGGGACTCCTCTGGGGCGTGACAATTTAGTGGTATCAGAGCTTAAGTTTTACGATCTTTGTTTTTGTATTTTGGATATTTGGGATAACCTGATACCAATTTATATGGTATCACAGCGCCAAAGTTTGGCGATACTTGTTTGATTTCCGTGTGTAGGATTTTTGAGATTTATCTGATACCAATTTATTGGTATCAGAGCAGGGTGTGATACCTTCTTTTAAGTATTCTGGATATTTTGTGCTAGCCCAAGTTTGCAAGTCAAACTGGGTAGTTATTTTGGTTGCACGGGTTTTCCATTACGTATATGTTTTGGACTTCCGTTTCGGATTTATATGGATTTCCGGTGATTTTCTCGTACGGAATTCCGAGGTCAAATTGGGGACTGGACAGCGACGGAACATCTCCAGACAGCAATTAGGTATGATGTTATTTTGTAATTGTTTATACTTGTAGTAATATCTGTGATATAATTTAACAGATATGAGGAGATCTACACGTATTGCTGTGAGACGTGGTGCTGGACGACCACGTACGAGGACCTCGGGATCTCTGGATATGCCAAAGATGCCGACTGTTAATGAGCCTGTCAGTCAGGGACAGACTCAGGGCACTGTGGGCGCGTCGGGCTCTCAGACCCCGATGGCTCCCTTAGTGGTACCTACCTCAGCTGCACCGACTGTATCCACCCCTACTGCATTTTCGGTACCATCAGGGGTACCATTGGCATACCCGACACCTGCTCCAGCACAGCGTACGGTGTACCCGGCACCACCGCCACCTGGACCCACCGTGTATCCGGCACCAGTAGCACCTGTGCTCCCAGTACATATAGTGTACCCAGCAACACCTGCATCAGGGATACCGGCTCCTCCACATCCGGTACCATTACCTACTGTACCTCCAGTCGCGGCCACCTATGTTCACCCTACAGTACCACCGACGGCATATACTCCAGTTTACCCAGCAGCACCGGGAGTACCTCCTCCGGTCTATTCAGCGGTACCACCTGTAGCCCCAACTCCAGTGGTTCCGCCAGTTCCTACAGCTGTTCCGACACACCTCACTGACATGGTTGCGGCACGAGCCAGGATTCCAACGTTGGCAGAGTCGATGAAGAGTCGATTTACACTCTTCCGAGGAGACCGTGATCCGAGTGTGGCCCTGTCTTGGATTGAGAGTATGGAGCGGACCTTCTTCTATATGGCTTGCTCCGAGTGGGAGAAAACAGAGCTGGCTGCTTTTTATTTACGGGACGTGGCCGACACCTGGTGGATTACTCAGCGTTCTATCATTGGCGAGCAGAACATCACTTGGGCCAGATTCAGAGAGGCTTTTGAGAGCCGTTTCTTCCCATGAGCTTATCAGATGGCTCGCCGGCAGGATTTCCTTAGTCTGCGACAAAACAATCGGACAGTGACTGAGTATAATGCAGAGTTTGACAGATTGGCCAGATTTTGTCCAGAGCTTGTTGCTGAGGACAGTTCGCGTATGCAGCAGTTCATATAGGGGATGGATGGACATTTGCAAGTAAGACTTGCTGGTCTTGGTACCACATCCTATCTGGAGACTTTAGACAGAGCCCTATTGATTGAGTCAGCGCAGCAGAGAGCGTTTCCAGACAGGAAAAGGAAACAACCGGGTAAGACATCTGGGCAGATTCAGCAGCCTCAGGCTACACCACAGCAGAGCAGGCGCAGTCGGTCAGATCAGGGTACATCTGGGGTATCACGTAGGCCTCAGAAATCAAGGCAGTCTTCTTCAGGACGTTTCTGGTCTCCACAGTATAACCGGAAACAACCCGCTAACGATATTCGCTGTTTCAGATGTGGGTCCGGAGATCACATCACCTCAGCCTGCTCTTTGGGACAGTCAGTTTACTTTCATTGCAAACTGCCTGGGCACCAGAGCCGAGATTGTCCGCAGAAGACTCAGCATATGACTTCCGGAGGTTTGATCATGGAGGATAGTCCAGTCAGCCCGGAACTTATCGAGGAGGGCGAAGAGCCCAACCTTCGCATGGCCAGCAGCGGAGTGCTCCCCCTGCAGCAGCTGCGTTTGGCATGTTCGGACAGGAGTGCTCCAGTACTCCCATAATACTCCAGAGCTCAGTTCCGGTATCTCACTATCTGACGCAGGGGCAGTATCAGCTATAGCCCCAGCCATAGGCTCAGTACCAGATGCAGTCTCAGCCATCGGTACAGTATCAGTCGCCACCCTCTCAGACTTCTCTGGCGCAGTATCCAGTACCACTTCAGTGGCAGGCTCCTGCCCAGACGCAGCCGTCGCAGGCAGCGTTACCACCTCTTGCTCCGCCAGAGACTGGGCGTATTCATGCGATAACCAGAGAGGATGCGCAACGAGCCGACGGATCCATTTTTCGCGGTATGATTTCTTTTTATGCCTTATCTGCAGATATACTGATAGATATGGGTAGCTCGCATTCTTTTATATCTCGTACTTTTATGCGGGAGATTGGTAGATTACCCACTTGCAGATCACAGCGATTGGCTGTCTCTCTACCCTCCGGTGATACATTGGACGTCACCCAAGAGGTCAGAGGTTGCCCGTTAGATTTTGGCAACCTAATACTTACGGTGGATCTGTTAGTATTGGAAATGGTCAAGTTTGATATTATACTTGGCATGGACTATTTGTCAGCATATCATGCCACTGTTGATTGCCAGACGAGGGTGGTCACATTCCGGCCTCCGAACCAACCCTCGTGGGATTTCACTGGCATCAGAGACGACGACATATCGATCATTTCGGCGATTCAGTCTCAGAAGCTGCTGTCACATGGCTGTCAGGGTTTTCTGTTATCTTTGATTAGTACTGAGGACAGTAGTAGTTCGCAGCTCTTTGATGTTCTGGTAGTCTACGAGTATCCGGATGTATTTCCAGAGGAGCTACGGGTTTGCCTCCCAGAAGGCAAGTGGAGTTCGCTATTGAGCTGCTTCCGGGGACCGCACCGGCATCGAAAGCTCCTTATCGTATGGCACCAAAAGAGTTGAACGAGCTGAAGGTTCAACTCCAGAAGCTTTTGGATAGGGGATTTATTCGCCCTAGTGTTTCTCCATGGGGTTCTCCGGTGTTATTTGTCAAGAAAAAGGACGGCACCATGAGGTTATGTATTGACTACAGACAGCTGAATGCAGTGACCGTCAGAAATAAATATCCTTTACCACGGATCGAGGATTTGTTTGATCAGCTCAAAGGTACATTAGTGTATTCTAAGATTGATCTGCGATCCGGATATCATCAGCTGAGAGTCAGAGACTCAGATATTCAGAAGACAGCTTTCCGTACCAGATACGGTCATTATGAGTTTTTGGTGATGTCATTTGGTCTTACCAATGCTTTAGCGGTGTTTATGGATTTGATGAATCGCATCTTTCTGGAGTATCTTGATCAGTTTGTTATCGTTTTCATTGATGACATATTGGTCTACTCGCGTTCTGAGGAGGAGCATGCACAGCATCTTCGCATAGTCTTGGAGACACTTAGACGACATCAGCTGTACGCGAAGTTCAGCAAGTGTGCATTCTGGCTACCCTCAGTCAGTTTTCTGGGACATGTGGTCTCTAGCAGAGGTATTTCAGTAGACCCTCAAAAGATCGAGGCTGTCACCAGTTGGGAGCAGCCGAAGTCAGTACAGGAGATCCGCAGTTTTCTGGGACTAGCCGGATATTACCGACGTTTTGTCGAGGGTTTCTCGCGTATTGCTATGCCGCTGACACGTCCTACCAGGAAAGGCATGAAATTCACGTGGTCCGAGGATTGCGAGACCAGCTTTTAGGAGCTGAAGCGGAGATTATTGTCGGCTCCAGTTTTGGTTTTACCTTCTAGAGAGGATGGATTTGTGCTCTACACCGACGCGTCTCTTCAGGGTTTGGGCGCTGTTCTGATGCAGCACGGCAGAGTAGTCTCTTATGCTTCTCGACAGTTGAAGGAGCATGAGAAGAACTACCCAGTTCATGATCTGGAGTTAGCTGCCATCATCTTTGCTCTGAAGCTTTGGCAGCATCATTTATATGGTATTACATTTGAGATTCTCACTGATCATAAGAGTCTCAAATATATTTTTACTCAGAAGGAGCTTAATCTCTGACAGAGGAGATGGATAGAGTTCCTAAATGATTACGATTGTGCCATTAGCTACCACCCGGGAAAAGCTAATGTGGTTGCCGATGCACTCAGCAGGAAATCCAGAGGGACTTTGTCTTGCCACCGAGTTTCAGTTACAGACTTGGTTCAGGGTTTCTCTGAGTTAGACCTTGAGGAGCAAGGACAGATAGAGCAGGGTATTATTGTTACCATGGTTGCTCAGTCGTCGATCAGGACGAGGATCCGAGAGGCCCAAGCCAGCGATCAGCATTTGCAGTTTATTGGCAGTCAGATAGCTTCCGGGCAGCAGACCGAGTTTACACGAGACGAGGAGGGTATTATATACCTTTGAGGCAGATTGTGTGTACCTCAGTCTCATCCGGTCTTACAGGAGCTACTTCAGGAGGCTCATCGCTCTCAATTTACGATCCATCCAGGCGGGACCCGCATGTATCGAGATTTGAGGCGTTCCTACTGGTGGAACGGTATGAAGAAAGACATCGCGGAATTTGTAGCTAGATGTCTTGTCTGTCAGCAGGTGAAGGCTGAGCACCAAAGGCCTACCGGATTACTTCAGAGGATTCCTATTCCTGAGTGGAAATGAGAACATATTACTATGGACTTTGTTGTGGGATTGCCGAGGACACAACGAGGTCATGACGTGATTTGGGTAATCATTGATCAATTAACCAAATCTGCACACTTCTTAGCGATCTGGAGGACTGATTCCCTGGATCGATTGGCAGATCTGTATTGTCGGGAGATCATCAGATTACATGGTGTTCCTTTGTCTATCATTTCGGATAGAGACCCCCGGTTCACGTCTCGTTTCTGGCAGAGTCTGCAGCAGGCCTTGGGCACGCAGCTCTGATTTAGTACAGCTTTCCATCCACAGACAGATGGACTGTCAGAGCGGACCATTCAGACTTTAGAGGACCTGCTGAGATCGTGTGTTATGGATTTTGGAGGCAGTTGGGAGGACCACTTGCCATTGGTAGAGTTCGCCTACAACAACAGCTTTCATTCGGCTATCCAGATGGTACCGTTTGAGGCGTTGTATGGTAGGTCTTGTCGGACACCCACCCTCTGGGATGAGGTTGGAGAGGCCCAGATGTTGGGACCTCATAGAGCTCAGCAGGATGCAGAGTTGGTCCGTACTATCAGACGGAGGATGTCAGAGGCGTAGGACCGTCAGAAGAGTTATGCTGATCGGAGACGCAGACCACTAGAGTTTTCTGTTGGTGACCATGTATTTCTGCGAGTTTCACCCACGAAAGGGGTGAAGAGATTTGGCCTCAGAGGTAAGCTAGCTCCGTGGTATATTGGCCCTTTCGAGATCTTGGAGAGGATCGGAGCGGTAGCTTACCGACTGGCACTACCACCGTCCCTGTCAGGCGTCCACGATGTATTCCACGTATCTATGCTGAGGAGATACATACCTGACCCAACGCATGTGCTGACAGATGTCTCAGTTCCAGTTCAGCCTGACGTCACTTATGAGGAGATTCCGGTACGAATTCTGGACCAGAAAGAGCGTCAGTTGCGGAACAAGACTATCCGACTGGTTAAAGTTGGATGGCAGCATCATTCGGATGAGGAGGCTACTTGGGAGCTCGAGGATACTATCCGAGCTCGATACCCCCATCTTTTCACTTGAGGTATGTGATTTAATTTACCGTTCAACATTTATACTTTATATCTGTTGTTAGTACTTGCTGATGGTAGATAACGAAATTTGGGGACCAAAGTTTTATTAGTGGGAGAGAATGTAAAATACCGAAAATAGGCGAATATTAATAAGGGAATTTTTTAGAATTTTTGGAAATTTTTCGGAGCTCGTACGGACGAGTTAACGGGGATAAAAACGAGGCCCGAAAAAGCCTGTTTAGGCTACACCGTTTTAATGAGAAAAAGTTTTATTTTTTTTCTTTCTTTTTCTTATTTATTTTCTCTCATTACTGTGCTTCTTCCCCCGCGTGCCCACGTGCCCGAGCCCCTCATGCGATTTCCCTTCTCCTCCTCGCGCCGAACCGTCCGTGCCCTAACCACCTCTCCCAACCGGCGATGCAAACTGCTGTTCCCTCTCGCGGATAAACCCTCGGCCAAGCTTTCTTTCCTCTTCTTCTCCTCTGCCGACGCCGACCACCTTTTGCTGCCCTAGCGCCGGGCCGGTCTTCTTTCCCCTGCTGCCGAAGCCCTAGCAGCACCTCCTGGTCACGGAGGTTTTTCACCGCACCAACGCCCTCTCCGACAGTCACCTCTCGCCACCACCGAACCTCCTCCTCTGCCCGTGCCCTAGGTCTGGTCTCACCGCCGGCCTTGCCTCCTTTTTCTCGGAGATGCCCTATTCACAGCAGAAGCAAGCCCTAGATGAGCCCTGCCGATCTCCGGTTGCCATCCACTGAGATTTTTCCTAGTCGGCCAAATGTTTCTACCCTAGACCTCACCACCAGGTCCTTCTTCTTCGCCACCAGCCGCTGGTAGTGAGGAGAACGAGGGGTAGCGAGTTAGGTAAGGCAAAAAGAGGTATTTGGATTTTTGATTTGGATCATTTTCTTGCTGCTTCCCCTAATCGGAGCTTAGACTCCTTCCTTGTGGAAGAAATTTAGGGATGCTGGTTGGAGGTAAGTGACATACCTAGCTGTGGATTTGGGCTTGATTCTCTATTTGGGTGTTGATTGCTCGATCTCACCTTGATCCGGAATCACAGCAGATTGGCTCACGGCTCACACTGTTCCAACAGCTGCTACCTTGAATTCCAACAGCAAATAACCTTTGTTCCAGCAACAACAGCGGCTATGAATTGAGGTATAGTGTAAATTTTGATACATGATGAATTAGGTTTATGTATAGAATTGGATTGGTATTGAATATAATTCATTGCTTTGTTTTGTTACATGGGATCAATTCCATTTTTAAGGAAGGATAAGATTATTAAATAGGTTTGGAGATTTTTATTTAGCTATATAGCTAAATACATTATCTGTTTGATATCACAGGATTTTGACGCGAGACGAGTATCTCGACGTCAAATTTGGACCGGATAAGATCCTTTTCTATTGAAGGCGGGTACTTTGACTTATGTCTTTTGATATGCATAATAATGTTTTTTAACATATAGCAATGATTGTGTTTTCCATTTGTTTCGGTTGGTCACTACATGATCTGATTCATGCTTGCTTGTTTACTTATTATGCACTGCATGTTAGTACTTACCTGATCATACCTGTTTTTAGAGGTAGTGACACAACTATATTATACATTATGTCCAGGACCTAGGGTTTATTTGATACCCTATCTGATATGTGTACCTATCATTTGATACATTGTCCTGTGGTACACATTTTATATTTATATATGGATCTTGCTATGCTATTCATGATATTGCCATGTTTAGTGTCATGCATCATCTTGCATGATTGCATGCTGTGCGATTGTCTGCTCCATTATTGTAGAACACATCGCCAGTTACATGTATCTGTACACACCACCACTCATGGGTTAGTGGTATATCAGACAGGTGTGTGGCAGTTCTGCTGTTTGGCTCCATTGGTCTGGTGACTCAGCGTGGTAGCCGGCAGACAGTTCCGCTCTGTTTGGCTCCGTTGGTTTAGTGTAGCAGCGTGGTAGCTGGCAGGCAGTTGGACTTTGTTTGGCTCCGTTGGTCCGCTCATGGGTAGTGTGACGCAGCGTGGTAGCCGACAGAGATTCCTCCCTGTCATCGTGTACCGGGAGGTGAGAGCATTGCGCTCCCCCATTTATGATTTGGGGTAGGAGTATGTGTGTACTCTGACAACATCTCGTCCACTCGGTCACTCATTAGGGGCAGTGATGTCAGAGTGCACGGTTGTCACAGCCCTACCCACTCGGACTCACCTTTGTGTGTGAGATGGCTGACTGGCGTCAGGGGTGACCATGTCATTGGCATCATATACATGATGCATTTATTGCTTGTGTTTGCTGCATTTACTTGCTGCATTTATATGGATGCATATGATTGACATGCATACAGGATTATGACACCCTCGGTCTGACGACCCTGTTATCCTTATACCTTGGTCCGGGTTAATACAGCTTTTCTCCTGCATTCCTCAGTTGCATTTTATCTTTCTTGTATCAGGAGACTGTACGCATGATTAGTGCTAGTTGCTATATTCCTTATTTTGCATATCAGTTGTACCTACTGAGTGTTGGACTCACACCCTCCTCCGTTGCTATTTCAGGTTGATGCTGTCAAGAGAGAGTTCCAATCGCTAGTTCCCTGCTGACCACGAGGATATTGTTGGTCTTTTGGTTTTCTTATTTAGATTATGCTAAACTTGTTCTGTTTGATGGTATGGAAATTGTATGGATTTTGTGATGTCGATGGATTTGGTTTTGGATTTGCTTTTACTACTTGCCTGCCTGGATGGTAGAAGAGGTTAGTTGGTTTTATCGTCGGATTTGAGCTTTACGAGTGTAGTGGAGTAGGAATATGTTTTGAGCTTTATGGGTGTAGTTAAGTAGGGTTGTTTTTGAGTCATCGTACTACTGTTCATTTTGATTATTATTAAACTGCGTGGTTGTGTCAGCCAGACGCTGAAATTTATATAAACTGGTGGTTGTCTGTGTTGTTGTCTATTTATTATTGTTATTATTCCAACCGTTTGTGGCTGAGGTATATGGTGATGTAGTAAAGTTTCAGATTGTCCGCCGTACAGGGGAGATGCTGCCGAAATTTCTTCGGACAGGGACTCCTCTGGGGCGTAACATACATGCTAGTCTCATCGTATTAACATTGTCCCTGAATGTTAATACTTGACTAGGAATGATTAAGAGTAGTGTTCTCTATATCATCTCATTATCGATTCAACTAATCGATTGATATAGATAAGAACCTTCTACTCAAGGACGTTATTATACTTAGTTATTTTGCACCAATACAAGTAAGTATAATAACCATAAAGAAATGTCTTTATAAATATATAGGAATATGATACATCGAGTCTATACAACAATCATCACATGATTAGCTCTAGGGCTCTCACTAACAGTGTTTGCTAGTCTACTGGTCCAGTTGACTGAGTAGTCGACTGATCCAATTGACTGAGTAGTCGACTACGAGTGAATAGAGGCACTCTATTGGCTTAGCCAAGAACTACCAATCGACTAGTAAGTGGTCGTTGGTGATCATTGACAGAATTCCTGATTTTGCGATTTAGTCGTTGGCTATATCCAATGGTAGCACCAGTCAATTGATGAGTTTTCCAGTCGACTGGTGCGTAGCAAATGAGTTGACTAGGATGAACTCTTTCTACTCTATTTAAAGGAGCTTTGAGGGATAAAAAAAGGTTACTGATTCTTGCTAAAATACTCCAAGTCATTCCCTCAAGCTTCCAAGCCAATTCTCTTTCTCCTAATCTAAGATTCCATCTTGTAAAGAGGAAGAGAACTTTATGAGAGGTTTCACTCTACCGAGAAGGAGTAAGCTTTAGCCCGAGATTGCCGGGGATTAATCCACCGAAAGATTGAGGAATCATCCACCTCAAGGACAAACCGTGGAGTAGGAGAAAACTATCTCCAAACCATGTTACATAATTCTGTTTGAGTGTGTTTTATCTTTTACTTTGT
Source organism: Zingiber officinale (assembly GCF_018446385.1). NCBI lineage: Eukaryota > Viridiplantae > Streptophyta > Magnoliopsida > Zingiberales > Zingiberaceae > Zingiber > Zingiber officinale. Next base: position 4,491,438 of record NC_055990.1, read on the forward strand.
TTTTATTATTCTTCTACATAAATAACGATTTGTACAGAAGCAAACGACTTGGGGTGACCAAGATATTCAACCCCCCCTTCTACCATCCACCGATCCTCCAATAGATTGGACATCAAGGAGGTAACTTGATATTTGGTAAAAGGAGATAAGTCACTAGAGGAGAGTGACTTAGTGAGGACGTGCCCCATTTGAGGGAATAGTAGATGTCTGTCCAATTTAGATCCATTTCGAAAACCTAAATTGAGACAATGATTAGATCCGGGTCTAGTGGATAGGATCTAATTAATACTATTTTTATATTATGATAACTTTGTCTTATAGGTTATTATTTATTGTGTTGAACTAACACATTTGTTAGGGCAAAGGGAGCACAAAGTGCTTCGGGTGAACAATACTCGAGGCACCTTTCAAGCAACGGAAGGTGCCTTGAGCTGGATGATGGAGGGCACCTTCGAGAGCTTGGATGGCGCCTTCAGTCGGATAAAATTGGACTTCGTTGACGATAAGAAGTGAGTTGTTCAGGATAAAAGTTTGCCTATGGAAGGCGCCTTCAGTACTATGGAAGGCCCCTTCAACCCCCTTTAAAAAGCCTACTCGTCCAAAGCTTTGATACAACTCAAGTCCAACTCTTCTACATTCTTCTATGCGTTCGTTCGACATTCCAACTACTCTGACTTCGTGCTTCTATTCTGTTATGACGTTGTTGCACCCGACTATTGTTGAGGAGCCATCCAACATTGAGACTGATCCGATCATTTCCGAAAGTGTTGGGTAATAGAATTTTCATATTGTACTTAATTTTTGCATAAAGGAAAATGTAGTGTGTTACACATGTCCTAACTTTTTGATTGAATTCATTTCCCTCTTTCGACGGTCCTAGAAGAGGATTATAGTAAATTACCCATCGATACGATTTGTGAGATCATGGGGCTTGGAGTAAGGGTCAACGAAGGGTCTGAACCAAGTAACCAATCAAGTTCTTGCTTTTTTGTTTCTGTTTCTATCTTTTCCGGTGCGCACTTTATTTTTTTAAAAAAAAAAGATCAAAAAGATAAGTTTTTAAAATCACATAATTCACCCCCCCCCCTCCTCTCATGTGCGATACAATCCAACACCTACAAGATTTGATTGAAAGACATATGGAAACTTAGTGCAGCTAAGGTTTTTGATGACTCGATCACTCAAGGTTAATTAGAGATAGAAGGATAATATGAGATGTCCAAAGGACTATAGCATGATGTGTTGGACCCTGTGGTTATTTTTATGTGATTAACCAAGTTAGGTTAGGTCTTGCTTATTATTTGATCCATGTGTCTAAGTGTGCAGGAGCTTAGGAGCGCAGGAAGTTGAGCGGAAGACGCAGCTAGCGAGAAGGACGACACGGGAAGGGAGTCGACAGGCTCGGTGCATCCAAAGGACGAGAGAGCTGCGAAAGAGTACAACGGTGGACGAGAATAATATGCGTGACGTTTGAGGGACGAGAAGCCGGGACGGAAGCTTGCTCAAGGAGAAAACCGGAAATTGGGTTCGGGTGAGCCCTATTTCGGTTGGCCTCAATCACCCATGCAATCGGAGCCTCAGAAGAAGAAAACAAGTCAAAAGGAGCTAAAGAAGCCATTGGAGGCGCCCTCAACAGTGTTGAAGGCGCCCTAAACATTGAAGGCGCCTTCAACACTGATGAAGGCGCCTTCAATACTGTTGAAGGCGCCTTCAATACTGTTGAAGGCGCCTTCAACTTGGTCAACTCGACCGTTTACACGCGGATAAAGTTTTATCTGCTCACCTCGGCTGGAGGCACCCTCAACCTCATTGGAGGTGCCCTCAAGGCTCGAGATAAGTTTTCCAGGAGCTATATAAAGGCCCCTGGAGCTAGGAAATAGATATTCAACTCTGTATTAAGTTTCTAGCAACTTCTCAACATTCTTAGTGTGTAAAAAAGGCTTCTTCACCTACAATGAAGGAGACATTCTAGTAGAGTTGTTCGACTGCCTTGGATTAGCAACCCCCTGAGTTGTAACCAAGTTAAATTTCCTGTCTCTCTTTTATTACTACTATTTTATATTTTATTGTTGCTATTATTTTTTGAGTTGAAAAGTCTTGAGAAGGGTATTCTTTATTTGCAGGCAATTCACCCCTCCCCTCTTGCCGGCCTCGCTGCTCTAACAAGTAGTATCAGAGCCAGACCGCCGACTGAAGCACAAAGATCAAGACGATGGCCGAAATAAGCATTCATCCCTCGAAATTCTACGGAGACTTCGCGACATGGAAACGCTGAATGGAGGTATTCTTTAAGATTGAATTTGATATACTTCTAATCATGAAATATAGTTTTTATCCCCCAAAGACAAGGAAGAATACAACTGGACGAAGAAGGAGCAAGCCGATTTCGTGGCCAACTGAAAGGTTGAGTTCCATCTGCTCAGCGTTCTGCCGCCCCAAGAGGTAAGTCAGATCGGAAGCTATGACTCCGCCAAAGACCTCTGGGAAAAATTCTTGGAGTTCCACGAAGGCACGTCAGAAGCAAAGTTAGCAAGGCGGGACATCGTCCGAACTCAGCTGACGAATCTCCGGATGAACAACGACAAGAAGGTAGCGCAACTCCAAGCGAGAATCAAAGAACTGATAACTCAGCTAAATAATCTCGGAGAATCGGTAACAAACTGAGACTCGATCTGGTACGCACTCAACGCCTTCCCAAGATCTCCAAAATGGGCATCCTTAGTAGATGCATACTACATCTCTAAGGACTTTGAGGTAAGTACTTTAGAGAATTTGTTTTCTATATTTAAACTTCACGAGTCTCGAATTGCAAAGCCTAAACAAGTAGAGAAGTCAAATCTCAATATAGCCCTACAAGTCGAAAAGGACGATCCTGACTCTGAAGCGTCGATCGATGAAACTGAAGCGGCGCTATTGGTAAGGAAGTTAAATAATCTTATTAAAACAAACAAATTTAGATCGTAGTCAAGAAAGTATCAACGCAATAAAAGGACGATCCGATGCTACAACTGCAATGAGGAAGGGCACATCAAGGATGACTACCCAAAACTAAAGAAAAGGGACAAGGAGAAGTCTTAAAGGCCGACATCCTCGAAGCGCAAGAGTCTGAAGGCTACATGGAATGAATCGTCATCCTTGGAATCAGAAGTCGAAGCCTTCTCGGGATTAGCACTGATGGCCAACCATCTTTTCGAAGAAACCAGCTCGGAGATGAGCATAGATGAAGGAGGAGGATCATCAGAAGAAGAAAGCTGCGATGAAGGATTTAAAATTAGAGAATGAGAAATTGAAAAATTGAGAAATGATTATGCATGCTTAAATAAATTTCCAAAATCAAGACTCAAGTTATATGGAAAATTAAACTGGTACATTAGAAAACATCAGGGACAACTTAGGAAAGTTTCCAAAAATTATGTACCCCCTAAGTTCTTGATTAATCCAGTAGGAAGGAACCTTTACTAGGTTCCAAAATCTTTTCTAGACTAAATTTTTTTTTTTGAGATAAAAGTTTTCAGCGAGAAAATTAAACGTTAAAATTTCTTTATGAGGTTTTGTCTAAGGAAGTGGTTGTTGCTCCAATAACCAAGAAGGCCTAGTGTCTTGCCACGACCTGGAAGCCAAAATATTGAAATAAAATGTTTAATTAACTTTCTGATAAAGCATTAAAATTAGAATTAAATAATATTTTAAAAAGTTTTTTAAACATTTTTTTTTTAAATTCTTCAAAAATATTTTATACTTAGAAAAATGTTTCATGCATAAAATTTTTACTTAGAAAAATTTCTCAAAATTGTTTAAAAATTGCCTAAGTTAAAATTTTCTTCTACTTAGAAAAATTCCAAAAATAGTTATGTTTGCAAAATCTTTAAAATATTTTTTTAAACTGATTTATTTTAAATCTTATTTTAAAAAAAATTTACTTAGAAATTTTTTTGAAAATGATTTCTTTTAAAACTTGAAATTTTCCTTAGAAAACTTCTACATGAAAATTATGACCACATTTTTTGCTGTGATCAAAGGGGGAGAGATAGGAACAAGAGAACTGTGGAAGGGAGCTGATGGGCTCGGTGCGTCCGAAGGACAAGAGAACTGTGGAAGAGTACACCGGTGGACGAGAAGAACATGTACGACGTTCGAGGGACGAGAAGTCGGGATGGAAGCCTGCTCGAGGAGAAGGTCGAAAATTGGGTTCGGGTGAGCCCTATTTCGGTTGGCCTCAATCACACATGCAATCGGAGTCTCGAAAGAAGAAAATAAGTCAAAAGGTGCTGAAGAAGCCATTGGAGGCGCCCTCAACAGTGTTGAAGGCGCCCTAAACGTTGAAGGCGTCTTCAACACTGATGAAGGCGCCTTCAATGTGATGAAGGTGCCTCCAACATTGAAGGCGCCTTCAATACTGTTGAAGGTGCCTTCAGCCTGGTCAACTCGACCGTTTGCGCGCGGATAAAGTTTTATCCGCTCACCTCGGCTGGAAGCACCCTCAACCTCATTGGAGGCACCCTCAAGACTCGAGATAAGTTTTTGAGGAGCTATTTAAAGGCCCCTGGAGCTAGGAAATAGATATTCAACTCTGTATTAAGTTCCTAGCAACTTCTGAGCATTCTTAGTGTGTAAAAAAAGCTTCTCCGCCTACAGTGAAGGAGACATTCTAGTAGAGCTGTTCGACTGCCTTGGATTAACAACCCCCTGGGTTGTAACCAAGTTAAATTTCCTGTCTCTCTTTTATTACTGCTATTTTATATTTTATTGTTGCTATTATTTTTTGAGTTGAAAAGTCTTGAGGAGGGTATTCTTTATTTACAGGCAATTCACCCCTCCTCTCTCGTCGGCCCCGCTGCTCCAACATGAAGAACATTAGAGTGTAATTGAGCTGAAGGAGCAAACTATATAGGTGAAGTATAAAAGATGACATGTAGAGTTAGTAGAGGGTTTGGTGCATTTTGTTGGTGCAGGAAGCACCAGACGATCAAACATGTGTTTTGATAATGGCAAAAGATTCAAAAGTTAAGATGTCTTATCGTCTAATAAGGTTGATTGAGCTTGTAGGAAAGTCTTAAGTTGTCATAGGTAAAAGTTCTAGTGGATTCTAGGCAGATGGAAAATCCTAGGGGATGGTAACCTAGGTCCTAGGGGGGTGGTAACCCTAGGTGATGAAAAGTCCTAGCTACTATTAGGCAGGTGGAAAACCCTAGGGGACAGTAACCCTAGGTTCTAGGGGCTGGTAATCCTAGGTAGAAAGTCTTTGCGGGTCGAGCGCTTCGAGTAAAATCTTAGAGTCGGGGACTCTAGGTTGAAATCCTGGTGATCGCAGACTGGGTGGAAGTTTGGAAGGATCGTGGAGCGGACGTCTAGCATGAAGACCGGAAGTCTCGGGCATTGAGCAAAAGTTCAATCGGTCTAGAGGACCGGTCTGGCAACAGGTAACTTCTCCTGAGAGGAGTAGGTGAGGATGTGTTCCCCTATGAGGGAACAGTAGACGTCGGTTCGACCTAAGGATTCCGGAGAAAATCCGAAACCAGAACCGAACAGTCCGAAGGCTGTCAAAAGTTGTCTTACTTAATTAATTGTTATTTGTATAACTCTATTTTGTAGGAGACTAATACTTTGTTGCAGGATTAGATTCGACCAGGATCAGTCGATCGAATGTTCGGTTCAGTCGATTGAACCTCCAAGAAGCAAGATCAGAGTTCTAGTGAGTGGACCGGGTTTGACCGAGGGATCAGTCGACCAAACCGAGGATAAGCGATGATGTGGTCGAGCCGAGTTGATCGGGCCAGATGAGTTGGGTATCAGTCGATCGAACAGCAGGATCGGTTGATCGAACGAAGAAAGTATATTCGAGCAGTAGAACCAGGAAGCAGATCGATTCAGGCGGGATCGGTCGAACGAACCTGGGGATCGGTCGACCGATCGACAGCGGGTCAAACCTGATCATGAGATTAGGGGATCTAGATTAGGTCAAGCTCGGCTATATAAAGGAGCCTTGACCAACACTTTAGAGCAACCGAAATTCAGACTACTTGCGCTCCTGTGTGCTACGACAAAATGCTTCAACAATGCTCAACTGCTACATCGACAATTGATGTTCCTTTCCGACATCTTTGTATTGTCAGTAACTTAGTTTTAATATTGTAATTATAATTGATCTTGTAAAGATTTCTTGAGCTTATAGTGATTGTCCATCGAAAGTACTCTCACGTGCAGACCTTGGAGTAGGAGTCACCACAGGCTCCGAACCAAGTAAAAGAAAGCTTGTTAGCATTGCTTGTCTTTTCATTCTAATTTAATTATTCCGCTGCGTATTCTGTGTGTTTTTGTGAAACGAACGAATTATCCACAAGTACTATTCAACCCCCTTCTAGCATGTCTATGATCCTACAATTGGTATCAGAGTTAGGCTGCTCTGAATTGGAGAAACAGCCAATCGAGCAGAGGGGGCTCCTTTTGAAAAACAAAATTATATACCGTTTTTACTTTAAAAAAAAAAAATTATTATGCCTTTCATTTTTTCCCTCCAAAATTATTTTGAAAAAGTCATTCTCATCTTTTCATCATTAGTTAATATTAACAAAATATTGAAGTTACCAAAATCTATAATAATATTTTTTTATTAATATTTTATTATTTTTTCTCAGAATTAGTGAATCACTATTTTTATTTTTCTCCCACACTATTAATCCAAGACCAAGTCTTGGAACATCTGTTGTTTTTTTTTTTTGTGAGCTTCTTTCTTAATGCCCCACCAAGAAGGCTATAGCACAGCCCACCTGCCTCTTTTCTCTGACGAGGATTTTGGCTACTGGAAGGGCCGAATAGAGTACCACCTCAAGACACAAGTCGAGATGTGGATAATCATCCAAAATAGCCTCGAACTCCTACTCGACGACACTGGAAAGCCAATGTCATGCCAGAACTGGGGCACAACCTTGATGAAGAAGATCGAGGCCAATGTCAAAGCGACATGCACTCTCCAATGTGGCCTAACCAAAGAAGAACTGAACTGGATTGGTCCCTTCAATAGTGTAAAAGAGTTATAGGAAAAATTAATCAAGCTACACGAAGGGCCTCTGATACTAAGATAAGTAAAAAGGATTTAATTTTAAATAAATTGTATAACATAAAAATGCAGGATGGCGAATCTGCGAGTCAACTACATGCATGTATCCAAGACCTTCTCAACGACCTCCACGCAATCGATCAAAAGGTGGAGAACCGCGACATTATAAGGTATGTACTAAATGCTTTTCTAAGGAATCTACTGTGGGCATCAATGGTAGATGCTTACAAAGTATCCAAGGATCTCTCGGCAATTAGATTAGACAAATTATTTTCAGAATTTGAGTTATATGAGCAGACTAATGCATTGCCAGGTGAGAAAGATATTGCTTTGATTACAAGTACAAGCAAAATGAGAGAACAAAAAATCAAGCACCGAACCGAACCTGAATCTGAAGATGAATCGAATCTTGAAGACGAAATCACCATCGAACTAGTCAAATTAGTTTGGAAAGCACTAAAGAAGAAGAAGGTAACTCAATTAAAAACGAAGGTCAAGTCTGGAGTTACTTGCTACAGCTGCAACAAGAAGGGACACTATAAATCTGACTGTCCAAACCAGAAGCACGGAAGAAGGAAGGCCTTCAAGGCAACGTGGTCCGAGTCATCGGAAGAGTCCGACGAAGAAGAACACAAGCAAACAAGCTTCCTTGCTCTACCAGTACAAGCGTACGTTGCTGAAACTAAGTTCGAGTCCAAAACCAAGAGCGAATTAGAAACCAAGTCTGAGAGAAGCCACGGATCTATATCTGTTTCCGAAGGGCCAAACGGTATCGTAAGTTCCCTAATTTCAGGTACTCAGATAGATGACTTACAAAATCTAGTTTCATATTTATTAATAAAGCTAGCCAAATCCAACGTTTAGGTCAAGTCACTCCAAAAGGAGGTAACAACCCTTAAGGAAGCGACTAACTCGAGTTCTTTGACTGAGCAAGTTCAAGAAGAGAATTCCAATTTAAAAACTCAAGTCAAAGAATTCAAGGACTCATTGAAACGCTTCACTTTGGGTTCCAAGAACATTGATCTAATTCTTAGAAAACAAAGGGGCGTATACAACCGATCCAAACTTGGATATAAGGCTAAACATAAATTTAGATCTTATTTGTCTCTAGTAAAATGCTCAAATAGAAACTTAGTCCAAGCATGGGTCCCCAAGTCTAACCTAACTAATCAAGTTGAACTTGGTCAATATTGAATCCCTAAGGATCAAATTCATTACCTTTATAGACCTTATTGAGTGTATGATCCAGGGGAAGCCAATAAAAAGATCATTTTTATCATAAAATAGAATTGTCTGATATTTGATTTATTGCTTTTATTATTCATGCCTTTTATTTTAAATTAAAAATTAAATTAACCATCTCACAAAACTATTAAGATTCCCTGATTGAAAATCTATAAAAAGGTGAGATGAACCTAGATTTAAAATATAAAGTAATTAACCAAACCCAAATTAGTTAAACTCAATTAAGTTAACTAATAATTAATTCAATTAAACTAAGTCATTTTAATTAATAATTAATTTTAAATTCATAATTAATTTCAAAATCTTAATTAATTTTACAAGTATAATTAATTTCTAATCATAATTCATTTCAAAATGATAATTATTTTCAAATTATAATTAAATTATAATTATTTTTAAATCATAATTAATTTTAAAATATTAATTATTTTTAAATCATAATTAATTTTAAAATATTAACTATTTTCAAATCATAATTAAATTATAATTATTTTTAAATCATAATTAAATTATAATTGTTTTTAAATCATAATTAATTTCAAAATGTTAATTATTTTCAAATTATAATTAAATTATAATTAAATCATAATAATTTTAAAAGTATAATTAATTTCAATTAATTCTAAAATCCTTAATCAAAGTAAATTATTTTCAATGATTTAATTTCCAAAATCTTAATCATAAATAATTTTAAATACTGTTTAAAAAGTTTTAAAATTGAAAATTTAATTACTCAAATATATGTTTTCAAATTCAAACTTAATTATTCTAAAACTCAAATTTAAAATACTTTTGTCTTCAACATTTTGAAATCTTCAAATTCAAAACTTATATTTTAAAATCTCAAAGTCAGTATTTTTAAAATCAAATATAACTTAAATTATTTTTGAAATATACTTCTATATCATAAATATTTTTCAAACTTAAAGATAAAATCAACTTAACTTAACTTCATCTCACACACACTCATAAATTGAATATGTTTGACAATATAGAATGAGTGAGATGAAAAATTAGGAAAATAAAATATAACTTTTATGTTTATTTTACATACTTGAACTCTAGGACCCTCAAATATTTTTGACATTAATTAAGGGAGAGTGAAAGGAAGGTTGAGACATTAATTTTTAATTATTTTAAACATAGGTTTTAAAAGTTAAACTTTTCAAAAATTCAAAATACTTCTGAAAGAGGAAGTTTTTTTTTTTTAAAACTATTTTTGAAAAGACAAAAACTAAGTATTTGATAAAGTATTTTTCAAAGAAATCTTTTACTTAGCTAAGTTTTTTAAAAATATTTTTAAAGCTAAGTATTTATCAAAATCTTTTTAAAATCCAAGCTTTTATGAAATTTTTTTTAAGCTAAGTACTTAACTAAGCTTGTATCAAAAAAATTTTTAAGCCAAGTACTTAACTAAGCTTTTATCATAATTTTTTATAAGCTAAGTACTTAACTAAGCTTTTATCAAAATTCATTTTAAGTAAAGTACTTAACTAAGCTTTTATCAAAATCTTTTTAAAGCCAAGTTTTTTTTTATCAAAATCTTTTTAAAGCTAAGTTTTTATCAAAATCTTTTTAAAGCCAAGTTTTTATCAAAAGTTTTTCAAAAACCTAAGTACTTGACAAAGTTTTTTTAAAAAAAAAAACTATGTATTTTCAAAGTATTTCTAATTTAGCTAAGTGTCTTTCAAAACAATTATTTTACCAAAATCTTTTTAAAGCCAAGTTTTTATCAAAAGTTTTTTAAAAACCTAAGTACTTGACAAAGTTTTTTTTTTAAAAAAAAATAAAAGCTATGTATTTTCAAAGTATTTCTAATTTAGCTAAGTGTCTTTCAAAGCAATTATTTTCAAAGCTAAGTTTAGCTAAGTTTTTTTGAAAAAGCTGACTCACTTTCAACGCTTAAAAATTAGTAAAGTTTTTTTTAAGTGCTACCCTTCAAGGGGAGCTTAAGTTAAACAGAGTAAAAACCTTTTGTCAAACAACCTTTCCTCCCTAAATTATTTTTGATATATGACAAAGGGGGAGAGAATGGTCAAAAGTTAATGGGAGTGATAAATTAAGCGGGAGCTAATACTTAGTGAGAAAATGTTATATTTTTATTTAAATGCTTTTCATTAAATTGCTTTATATTTACTTAACTTTTAAACCTGGTTGCCATAATAAAAAAGGGACAGATTATTAGTGCAGGAAGCACCAGATGATCAAATTTGTGCTTTGATAATGACAAAGGATTCAAAAGTTAAGATGTCTTGTTGTCTAATAAGGTTGATTGAGCTTACAAGAAAGTTCTAAGTTGTCTTAGGCAAAAGTCCTAGTGGATTCTAGGCAAGTGGAAAACACTAGGGGGTGGTAACCTAGGTCCCAGGGGGTGGTAACCTAGGTCCCAGGGGGTGGTAACTCTGGGTGATAAAAAGTCCTAGCTACGGTTAGGTAGGTGGAAAACCCTAGGGGGCGGTAACCCTAGATCCTAGATGTGGTAACCCTAGGTGGAAAGTCTTGGCGGGTTGAACGCTTTGGGCAAACTCCTAGAGTAGGGGACTCTAGGTTGAAATCCTGGTGGTCGCGAGCTGGGTGGAAGTCTGGGCGAGTCGTGGAGCGGACGTCTAACATGAAGATCGGAAGTCTCGAGCGTTGAGCAAAAGTCCAGTCGGTCTGGAGGACAAGTCTGGCAATAGGTAACTTCTCCTGAAAGGAGTAGGTGAGGACACGTTCCCTGTGAGGGAACAGTAGGTGTCGATTCGATCTAAGGTTTTCGGAAGAAATTCGGAGCCAGAACCGGACAGTCCGAAGGCTGTCAAAAGTTGTCTTACTTAATTAATTGTTATTTGTCTAACTCTGTTTTGTAGGAGACTAACACTTTGTTGCAGGATTAGATTCGACCGGGATCGGTCAACCGAATGTTCAGTTCAGTTGACCGAACCTCCAAACAGCAAGATCAGAGTTCCAACGAGTAGACTGGGTTTGATCGAGGGATTGATTGACCGAACCGAGGATAAGCGGTGACATGGTCAAGCCAAGTTGATCGAACCAAATGAGCTGGGGATCGATTGACCAAACGGCAGGATCGATCGATCGAACGAAGAAAGTATATCCGAGCAGTAGAACCGGGAGGAGGACTGATTCAGGCGGGATCGGTCGACCAAACCTGGGGATCAGTCGACCGATCGACGACGGGTCAAACCTGTTCCCGAGATCAGAGGATCTGGATCAGGTCAAGCTTGGTTATAAAAAGGAGCCTCGACCAACACTTTAGAGCAATTGAAATTCAAACTACTTGCGCTCCTATGTGCTGCGACGAAACGCTTCAACAACACTCAACTGCTACGCCGACAACTGACGTTCCTTTTCAACATCTTTGTATTGTCAGTAACTTAGTTTTAATATTGCAATTATAATTGATCTTGTAAAGATTTCTCGTGCTTATAGTGATTGCCCATCAAAAGCACTCTCACGTGTGAGCCTTGGATTAGGAGTTGTTATAGGCTCCGAACCAAGTAAAAGAAAGCTTGTTAGCGTTGCTTGTCTTTTCATTCTTTATACTGCTGCATATTCTGTGTTTTTGTGAAACAGACGAATTAGCCACGAGTGCTATTCACCCACCCTCTAGCACGTCTATAATCCTACACATTTGAGGGACAAGTAGCCTAATGGGAGACGATCTCATGGTGAACAAACTATAAGGTAAAACTCTTAAGTGAGTTAAGATTTGAGAGACTTGTACCTGGGAGAGAACAGAATAGAAGAACATAATAGAAGAATATAAGAATTGATGATGCTTTCTTACATGTGGCTAAGGTTGTTGCTTTCTTTCGAGCACAAAGTGAGAGAACATAATAGAAGAATTGATGTTCTCAACAAGTCAACGTTGTGCTCAGGGTTTCTTTTATAGGACTTTTTCGGTCTACTAAAAACCCTTGATTGGTCTACCGATCCAGATCAAATCTAATCCCCACGACCATGTTTATCATGATTGGCGATTTAGTCTTTATCAAATTTATCGATCAATCGAAAACCTTTTTCGAACTACCGAACCAGGCTATGTCACCAACCTATGTTTGGATCCACATTTGTTTAACCGAACCCGTTCGATCTACTGGATCGAATTTTCGGTCGACCAGACCTATTTTTTGGTTGACTGTACTGGATGTTAGGTCAACCATATCAGTTTAGGTTTGGTTCAACCTAGCTACATCTAATTGTGTTTGTCTACTCTCTATTTTACTTCTATCTCTAGGTTTCTGCAAAACAAAATACAAATCACAAGCAAATCATGCAAGCCTAATCATGTAAGTCTACCTGACATACTATGCTTACTTCTTACTTGGAGTTTACTTCTCCGAGACTTTACCATCTAAGGGTCACTCACTTAGGATAGAGCCTAGCTATGTAAGTCTACTAGATCTACTAGGCTTCTTGCTTAGACTTACTCCAAGACTTTGCCACTTAAGGTTCACTCCCTTTGGATCAAGTCTACTAAGCATCCTGATTGGACTTTCCACTTATCAAATATTTGGTCACCCCTTGATCTGCTTGAACTTTTTTTTTTAGTTATCCAGTCAACTTTTGACCTGACTAGAATTGTAAGTCATCCAATTAACCTTTGACCTGACTAGACTTAGCTCATTTTTAAACATCAGGTCCTGTTTAGATCAACCCTTTGTCAAACTTGACCAGACATAGATAAATCATCAAACATTGAAACCCTAGAGGGTTATTGCACCAACATATGATGCCTTTTTTTCTCTATTGATTTAATTATCTTAGCCAAGGTTACTAATGTGCAAATGGAGATTATTTTGGAGGTCTTAAATGACTTCCATGAAGCATCAAGACAAAGGCTGGGAAATGAATAATTTTATATTGTATTCTCTAAGAGTGAATTAGTAGTTTTGCACAAGGACATAAAGGAGATCATGAACTTCAATTCCACAACGAATTTTTAGCATGTTTTTGGTTTCAACCTAGTGCTATGACGGAGGACAAGGAATTCATATGATGGTCCTAAAAAAATGAAAAGAAAACTTGATAAGTGGGCTCTATAGAACCCTTAAATGTGTGAATGAATTACTTTGACTCAAAAGTAGAAAGATACATACCGCATATAAGTCTTTGATTTCCTGAGATACAATTGAAAAGAGATTGAGTAATCATATAGCTAGGAACTTGATTTAGAGGATACGATAGGAGAATACACCTCGACACAATTGGAATACAATTACGAAATTGTGTGACTCAAGAGGTTTTGACATCAAGACATTAATGGAACTCTTCTACTCAGTTTCCCTTCGGTGCAATTCTTGCAACCAATACTAGCCTTATGGGATAACACTAAAAGAATAATCAAGATTAGCAACCGAAATATTCAGTCACTAAAAGTTCGGTCATCAAAGCTGATTAGCAATGAGATTTTTTCCATTACTAAATTAGCAACAAAAGTAAATGTTTCGTCGCTAAATTAGCAATGGAAAAGATCAGTCCATCGCTAATTAGCGATGGACTAACAACAAAATTTATTTTTGTAATTAATTTTCAGTAAAATTTTTGCAGCACCTCCTCTAATTGAGTTTTCAATCCTGTTTACACATATCAACGATATCAACATCATCAATGCGCGATATCGACAATTATATCACATAAACAACGATGTCAACATCAACAACAATATCACAAAAATAATGATATCAACAACGATGACGATATTAATATTAATTAACAACGATATCAACAGTTACATCAACAAAATAAATACATATCAACAAACCAATATCAATGATGGAAAAAATATATCAATCATTTTTTATCATGATTGCTTTGATGATGATTACGAACTACTTGTACATTTTGAAGACATCATTCCTTTATATAATTTGGAGCTAATATCTTCCAATTGTATAGGTGTTTACATGTGGTAAGTCTTCTTCTTTTATTAAATTTGTTTAGCATATAAGTTGTATAACCTTTAATAATTTAGCATAGTATTTGTCAATTGTTTGAAATGATAGGCATCTTTATCAAAAGATGAAAAAAAGCCAACAAGGTCGACAAATTTAGATTTGTTAATCCACACACCCATATATGGCAAATGTGACTAGACTCAACAAAAACAGTAAACTCCAAAACTTGGATAAAAGAGCAAGAGTTTTGGTAGATGGGCTGAGTGGTGCATTGGAAAATCAACTTGTTTTGGTGCCACATAATGGACAGTCAGTAAGAATTATAATAAAAATTTTAATTATTTGTTCAACAATTTATTGAATTATGTATGCACTAATTAAGTGGTTTGTGCATAGGATTCTCGTTGTCATCGATCCATATAAGGACATAGTATATTATTTAGATTCACTTAGTCATTGCAATCGTGATGAGAACTAGAAATATGTAGTGGATATGTGAGTACATATTCTACTTTTATTAAACATTTAGTTTAGTTAAATATACAAGCATTTGTTGACTCTTATTGATGTATAAAGGAGCTTAAGATTGTTTAATTCAAACAAGAACAGGAAAGGAAAAAACAATTTATAGGGGAAATAGTAAAGGTATGCATTCCTACTTATGATTACTTCACAAATATTTAAATGTGTATATATTAATCATTGACAATTTGTTTTTAACATAGGGTCCTCACCAACTAGATACAAAACAATGTGATTTTTTTGTGATAAGATTTATGAGAGATATTATTGAGGCAAATTTTATCAATGAGAAGGATTCACTAGTGATTTTTTTGTGATGAGATTTATGCGAGATATGATTGAGGCAAATTTTAACAATATGTAGGATTCACTATCATCAATAGTAATATTTGACATAGTCTCAATCTTCTCGTATAATTGTGTGTTTATAATTTTGTAAAGTCATGTTAATTTTTTTTACTAATATATTTTATGTGTTTGTTCATAGTTCATGAAAATAAACTACTCTATTAAAGAAATTGATGAAGTGCATTTTGAGTGGGTAGAATGCATCCAAGATTATATTTATGAATGGGTATGCAAATTAATACAAGCTGAATATATATAGATAATGATCCTTTGTTGTATGCTTGAGTTTGGTCATAGCTTGCTTAATATTTATAGTTTATTTGTTTTCTATGTTCTCTGCATTGCACTGTTTTGATGGTGGCAAAGTAACTAACATATTTTAAGACTTTGGTATTTGATTTTTAAATCCATTAACAACTATTATAGGTCTCGACAATGCTTCCATTCTCAAATGATAATAAATGAGAATGAGTTTTGTTCTTATACAAATGATACAAATGATTATAGGTTTGCTGGAATAGTATATGTTTCTGAAATAGTCTTGTTGTTGGAACACCAAGGTTATTTTAGTGTGATCAACAAGTTAAGTTAGGTCCTGTGTGTTTTTAACCTTGTGTCAAGTGTGCAGGAGCTTAGGAGCACAGGTAGTCGAGCGGAAGACGCAGCTAGCAAGAAGGATGGCATGCGGTGCGTCCGAGGGACAAGGCACTGCGGAAGACTACACCGGCCGACGAGAAGGAAGCGTGCGGTGGTTCCAAGGGATGAGAAGCCGGAGCGGAAGACTGCTCGAGGAGCAAGAGACGCAGCTTACGAGAAGGCCGACACGGGGTACGACCGAGGGACGAAGACTGTGGATGAGTACGCTGGCGGACGAGAAGGAAGCACGCGGTGATTCCAAGGGACGAGAAGCCGGAGCGAAAGCCTGCTCGAGAAGACCGGAAGTTGGGTTCGGATGAGCCCTATTCTGGATGGCAGAGATCCCCCAAGAAAGTGGAAGACTCGATCTGAGGCAAACGGAGTCGGAGCAGAAGACCCGGGTTCAAAAAGTCAACAGGGTTGACTTTCCCAGCCGTAGTGTCCGGAACAGTCCAGGGCGCCCGGACCTGTCCGGGGCACCCGGACTGCTTCCGGGCGCCCGAACCTGAACTTTGACCAGGATCGCGTCAATCGCGATCTGAACGTTGGGGGATAAAGTTTTATCCCCCTCAGGACGCCTGGAACCCTTCGGGGCGCCCCGACCAAGGCTATAAATATAGCCTTGGTCCAGAAGTTTTTCATTTATTCCAAGCAATTCATTTCCAACACTTGTACGCTCAATTTCTAGATTAGCTTCTTTATTTGTGCGCTTAATTACTTCTCCGCCTGAAGGAGATAGTTAGTACGATATTTTTCTTGGGTTAACAATCTCCCCGGTTGTAACCAAGTAAATCCTCTTGCCTCTTCTTTTTTGTTTATTGCTTTTACATTTTATGGAAGTGTTCTGTTAAAAGATCGAGAAGGGATGTGCTTTATTTTTGCAGGCTATTCAACCCCCCCCCCCTTCTAGTCGGCCCAGCGGTCCAACACTTGTGACCTGAAATAGTGGTTTATTAAATTGAGTGGGAATTGCGCGCCTCTTTCCTCTTGGTTTCATGAAATGGTTTTATCAACTTTCCCCAACATTGTGTTATCATTAAGTCAGCAAATGAACCATGCTTATTTTCTAATCTGGTATGAGATTCAATGAGTGTAATTCACCATACATTTCATAACATGTGTAAGTGTCAAACATTTAGAACATGTACGTAGCCTAACCGTCTGTCAATCTAGATTAATAGAATTCTGTTACTTGTTCTTTTCTACTAATTTCATGCTCCAAATTTTATTATTCTACATCAAAGACTTCTCTCTCTTTAGAAACAATATAACCCATCGAATTTGCAGATGTTTGACAATGATTGGTCTCGAGAGAAATATTTCTTTAGATCTTAGTTTTTGAAAGAAAAAAAAAACCATTATTGTTCAAAAAAAAAATGCAGAACCTTGAATTAAGAAGTGAGAGACGTTAGTATCGTAAAGATATGAGCTCAAAATAGATGCACTCGTGATGGTTCTCTCTCAGTATAGGTGAATGAAATGTGAATATATATCATTGCTTTTGCAAGTCATAAAAAATGGTAATGCTATAACCATGTGTAAAGTAGTTAAAATCTCTTTTGGTTAAAATGATAGTCCGTGGAGATGGTCCCCTAGACATGTATTAACTTAATAACTTTTTTGCTATACATCAACAATTTCAATGCTAATGCCATGTGTACTAACTTAAAACTCCACTTGAATTGGATGATAGTTCTCAAATAATATCCTATAGGCTATAGATGATAGTTCTTAAATAATATCACAGCTCCAAATTTTTTTAAGCAGGATAAGATTTATTTACTAAGTTATCTTTTATTTTCTCTCTATACATCTAATCATGTATGGTTGTTTGCTTATAAATTTTCCATTTTATATTCCAATCCTATCAAGGTTTATACATCTGATGCTATGATTTTCTACAACAATCAGAGATGGTCTGGAGTTGGAGAAAGACACTCTTGCACAGGACTGGAGTTGCAGCTAGAGTTCACTGGAGTTTGTACACTTAAGTTGGACACACAAACGCTATTATATTTCTAGAGTTAAACTGCAATCATAGTCTTTTATTCTATAACTTTATAGACTAGAGTTTGTAGACTGAAATTGAACTTCAAACTCTGCTGTAGACTAGAGTTTCTGTATTATATTTTATCTAGAGTTTCTCTATATATTGTACTTTATCTGGAGTTTGACACTTTATGTTTTATGAAATTATTAGGGTACATTTGTGCGTTTGTGAAATTATTAGTATCTGATTATGTATTGGTGGTGTTTAAATGTTATCAATGCTTTTTCTAATCAATACAGCGTTATTAAACTATTATGAACAGTTCTTAAATATAATGGTTTAAAACTGTTATTGAACCATTGGGTCCTCAAGAAAGACAACAGATTTTAAATGTTGTCAAACTATTGTCTTTGATATAAAAATACAATGGTTTAAAATAGTTATGAAACTGTTATTTTTGATAAAGGACAACAGGTTTTAAATGTTGTGAAAATATTGTCTTCAGTATAAAATGATATTAGTTTAAAACCGTTACAGAACCGTTGTCTATCGCGATGTCTATCGTGATAAAGAATACCGATTTTTAAACG
The DNA here is from genome assembly GCF_018446385.1 of Zingiber officinale. NCBI lineage: Eukaryota > Viridiplantae > Streptophyta > Magnoliopsida > Zingiberales > Zingiberaceae > Zingiber > Zingiber officinale. The sequence continues at coordinate 4,509,723 of NC_055990.1, forward strand.
TTGCAAAACTATTGATGTTAGTATTAAAAGACAATGGTTTACAAATCATTGTCATTTAGGGGAGTCTTAACAACACCATCAGTTACAACGATTTTGGAAGGATAAAGACAACAGATAAAATCTATTGTCTTTTAGGTTTTTTGTTGTAGTTTATTCTTGTGTGAAAAAACTATTTTCTAACCTATTGTACGCTCAAATTTTATTTATATACATTGTGACCTAATGAGAAATAAATTTGCAATATTATTAAAAGAATACAACTAAGCATGCATATAGTTTAAACTTAATCTTAAGCACTTAAACTTAAAAATAATACTACCAATAATACTTAAACTTAAACTTAATACTACCAATAATACTTAAACTTAAACTAAACATTGTGTTGAACCTTAAAGGACGCACAGTATCATTGAAAGACAAAGATCAGAAATGGTGTCACCTCCGCTGCTAAACCTGTATAGATAAGAAAATAAATATACCTGAAGATAACGATAAAAACAAAAAATTAGCTAAAATCGATCACATTTCATAATACCTTAAATACAATAAGAGATACAATAGCGCAAGCTCGCGGACGGCCAAGATCGCGGCTAGGATTAGTTAAGGCCGTGGCTAAGCTCGCAGCCAGAGCTAGCTAAGGCTGTGACCAACCAAGCTCGAGAGCATGCATGGCTGAGGCAAGCATTGAACTTCTCGCAGCCGGCCAAGCTCACGATTGGGGGAGCTTCCTGCAAAGTTCATGGCAGATCAAGTTCGTGGTCGGATAAGCTCGACTCCGCAAAGTCGTGATTGTCTAATCTCGTGGTCGACCCAGCTCATGGTTGCGAGCTCACAGTTGGCCAAGCTCGTGGCTATGGGCTCATGTCTTGACCAAGCTTGTTGTTGGCAAAGCTCGCACTCCCAAGCTCACGATTGGCCAAGCTCGCGGTCCCGAGCTCACGATGGGAAGGGGGAAGGAGAGGGAAGGGGAAAGAAGCATATTGAAGGAGAGGGAAAGAGGTTGCATGCCGGAGAGATCAAAGAGGAGAGGAGTTAGCCGGAGATCGGGGCCGTGAGCAAAATCGCTAGAGAGAGGAGAAGTGTGGTCGGGAATCGGGAATCAAAATTAGTAATGAAACCCTAATTTTGATCCCCAAACTAGAGCCGGAATTAGGGTTCCATGGCTAATTAGCTATGAAACTTAATACCGTCTCTAATTAGATACAGAATCTATCGCTAATTTTACAATGTAACAGTAATGAAATTAGATTTTCCACAACTAATTCGGTCGCTAAAACTGCAGCACAAGCTGATGTTCCATTGTCATGTTTGGAACGAGATCACCTTAACTCGGGATTCCTGCACAGCTGTTGCTTTCTTCAAGCGTATTTTCCTCAAAATTAACAAGATTTTTTTTCTTGAAACCAATGTTAAAACAGATTGATTAAACTATCAAAATATTGGTCAGAAGGACAGCAGTACATGGTTGAATAATTTTCCCAACAAGAGAAGAAATCTAAAAGCAGCTGCAAAGTCAATTCCCTGGCTAGCATTTATCCTGTGGGTAGCTACTGAAACAAGACTCACTTGGATCATCAAACCATGGGCTTTCCAAAACTGAAATGCCAACTTGCCAAGTGATAACTTACAAGCTACAAATTAAAATGTGACAACTATATATATACATATATATATATATATATATACCACCAACCCCTCCATCTACTTAATTCCTTGGTTTAGTTTAGGTGTGATCTTATTGATTTGATGTCGTTTTTTTTTTAAAAAAAAAAAGAAGTATTTTTGGTTTGGATGTCCAACTCTATCCAAGTAGTTTTACTTTCAAAACAAAAGAAAACAAAAATCATACTGAAATTTAACCACAAATATCGAACGCTCCGTCCTATAAATACAGCGGTTCACCCACTTCATTGGCATTGCAACCAACGCTGCCATCTACTCTCGTTGCTTGGGATCTGAAATACCGATTGTGAGGCAGAGACCGCGAGGAGATGGCGACCCACGGAAAGAGAGTCTACACCTTGGCCGACGTCGCCGCCCACAGTTCCCGCAATGACTGTTGGCTCGTCATCGGCGGCAAGGTTCGTCTTCTGTCTTCGTGTATATCTATAGAGCATAGAGAGCTGATGCTAAAATGTTTAGTTTTTCTTCGTTGTAATTAACATAAGTTTCAAATCTGCATGGATTTTCTCATGCTTCTCGATCGATATATGCAGGTTTATGATGTGACCAAATTCTTAGAAGACCACCCTGGAGGAGAAGAGGTTTTGTTGGCATCAGTCGGTAAATCTATTCATATATATATAAAATCATTTTATCAGTAACAGAGTTTAACGTGGAACATTTACATCTCAATTTGCTTCCGCAGGGAAAGACTCGACTAATGATTTTGAAGACATCGGGCACACGAAAAACGCAAGGGCGATCATGGCCCAGTATTTCGTCGGCGAGATCGACGCGGCGTCCATCCCTACAAAAATCAAATACACTCCTCCCAAGCAACCTTTCTACAATCAGGACAAGACTCCCCAGTTCATCCTTAAACTCGTCCAGCTTTTGATCCCGGTGACCATCCTGGCGCTGGCTCTGAGTGTCAGAATCTACACCAACCAATCGACTTAAGAATCTCCTCCCCTCCCCTACTACAACAATTAATATATATGTACCACAAGTGTAGACCCCTGTGTCGTCCTTGTTGTTGACCGCTTGATTTCCCCTCATTTAATTTGTGCGATCGAATAAGTTGGTGAGTTTTATGACCGTCGTTATTGTAATAATGTCATCGAGTGGCTTAGAGCGTCCTGCAATTTCTTAGCTTGTTACTTGTTTGAATCGCTCTTTTATAAAACCATATAAATAGCATGCAACTAGCTAAAGAAATTGATGATATCTATCCTTCCCATTCATCTTATCTTGGCCATTTAACACCTTAATTTCATTTTGTATTCGTACTACAACCTACTATCATATTGGGTTGAAAAGTTGAATGGAAACAAGAGAGGGGGATGAAAGAGACTCCATTATGCATTATGCATGAATTTTTAGTCCTATATTGGGGAGTTTGTAGCTTTGTGGTTGGTTTAAGATGCAGGAGGATCCGATTATTATTTTTGATAAATTTTATCTTTTGATAATTTTCAGGATTTTTGGTATTTAGGATTATATGTGTTGAGATTTTTTTTCATATTTTTGTGTGTTAGAATTTGGAGTATATATAAGCTTTTGTTTAGTTGTTTGAGGGATTATACTCTATCATTAAATAAAATTCCTTTTTTTTAAAATAAATCTGGAGGACGACGAGTTCTTTGCTTGTCTTCTCCTCAAATTCATCATCATCGTTAGCCCGCATAATAATCGATATCATATCCGACATTAGTTGGTATTAGAGCTGGCAGGTTCCAATTGAGGAAGTCGAACATCATATCTAATAGAAGGTCGTCGTGGTCGTAGTCGTAGTAGCATTAAGTAAGTTCCGATTGAGAAAGTCGAGCATTGTGATCGTAACATTTAGGAGATGATGACTGATACGGCTGGCAATGGAGGGGCCCAAAAGGAAAGGGTGAGAGGGGTCAAGGCCATATAGCGGTCAAAAGTTAAGATGATGTGACAGTCAATAGTCAGGGTGACTTGGCAGTCAATAGTCAAGCTGACTGGGCAGTCAAAGTCGAGCATATGGGGCAGTCAGAGGTCAGGCAGACTTGTCGATCAAGGGAGCAAAGTAGTTGAAAGACAAAGGGAGACGACAGGCGGAACACAGGGTACAGGTCGGGATCGGCAGAGCTGTGTAGAGACAGCTCGATCTACAGGCCTGCGATTCGAAGGCCCGGAAGTACAAGTCACAAATCACAGGTCGGGATCGGCAGAGCTGTGTAGAGACAGCTCGATCTACAGGCCTGTGATTCGAAGGCCCGGAAGTACAAGTCACGAATCACAGGTCGGGATCGACAGAGCTGTGTAGAGACAGCTCGATCTACAGGCCTACGGTCGAGGGCCAGGAAATACAAAGTGCAGGGTACAGGTCGGGATCGGCAGAGCTGTGTAGAGACAGCTCGATCTACAGACCTGCGATTCGAAGGCCCGGAAGTACAAATTACAAATCGGGATCGGCAGAGCTGTGTAGAGATAGCTCGATCTACAGGCCTACGGTCGAGGGCCAGGAAATACAAAGTGCAGGGTACAGGTCGGGATCGGCAGAGCTGTGTAGAGACAGCTCGATCTACAGGCCTACGGCCGAGGGCCAGGAAATACAAAGTGCAGGGTACAGGTCGGGATCGGCAGAGCTGTGTAGAGACAGCTCGATCTACAGGCCTGCGATTCGAAGGCCCGGAAGTACAAATTACAGATCGGGATCGGCAGAGCTGTGTAGAGACAGCTCGATCTACAGGCCTATGGTCGAGGGCCAGGAAATACAAAGTGCAGGGTACAGGTCGGGATCGGCAGAGCTGTGTAGAGACAGCTCGATCTACAGGCCTGCGATTCGAAGGCCCGGAAGTACAAATTACAAATCGGGATTGGCAGAGCTGTGTAGAGACAACTCGATCTACATGCCTGCGATTCGAAGGCCCGGAAGTACAAATTACAGATCGGGATCGGCAGAGCTGTTTAAAGGCAGCTCAATCTACAGGCCTACGGTCGAGGGCCAGGAAATACAAAACGCAGGGTACAAGTCGGGATCGACAGAGCTGTTTAAAGGCAGCTCGATCTACAGGCCTACGGTCGAGGGCCAGGAAACACAAAGCGCAGGGTACAGACCGGGATCGACAGAGCTGTTCAGAGTCAGCCCGACTGGCAGGTGACGCTTAGAGGCTGGATCTGATCGGAGGATGTGAGGCAGATGCAGGCTACAATAGATCGGATGAGCTGAGCCGTGCGGGAGTCGGAGAATCACAATTGTCCGTCAAGGAGTAATCATTACATACCAGCGATATGTGCGAGGGCGGAGGTTTCTAAACGAAAATGTGTCCTCATAACCAATAGCAGCCTGACAGATGTCCTTCATTAAAAGACAAAACCCATGTGTAAAGGCGGAGGTTCCTAAACAAGAAGATGCTTTCACAACCAATAGGAGCACGACAGGTGTCTAGGACTACACGACAAAGCCCAGCGTCTAACGCTTTCTGACATAGTTGCAGGTTCTAGAAGCGAAGCGGGGGCATAAAAAGGGGAGGCTTCTTCGTACGCGGGTACGCTCTCTCGTCACTTTCCACAACTTTTCACTTTCAGTCATTTTTTCCTTCTCTTTGCGTTTTCTGTGGAAAAAGTACCTGACTTGAGCGTCGGAGGGCCTGACCCGGGGACTTTTTCCCTGGGTTCTGGTCTCTAACGTGAGGAGGGGGGATCGTCTGAGTGTGTGCAGGGTCCTGCAGCATCGTCAGCCGCCCGTGGGAGCCGGATCGCCCACGACTTTCCGTCAACAACCGGGCCATCGTGACCAGCCTTCGTCCGACTCAGCTTTCGGATAGGATCAAATTTGGGGCCGTCTGTGGGAAGCACAACAGCCTGATCTGAAGCGTGAAGATGGAGGACTCTGGTCGAAGTTCCAGCAGGAGGATTAACGTTACCATGATTGCGGGGGAGTACGAGCTCTTCAAGGAGGTCAAAAAGCGAGCCGCCTCTGAAAAACAGGGAACAGTTTCACGACCTCGCCTAGCGCCTGAAGCGTCCAAAGAACCAGCTCCTGTCTCTGACAGGGGCTCAAAGAGGAAGCAACCAGAAGAACTCCCTCGTACTTCATTCCGAGAGCCTCGCCACAACTATCATCAACCTGGACCTCGCGAGCATAGTCCAAAGAAAGAAGAGCCGCAGACGTCGGTGGCGGAAAGCTCTCTACATCCACTCCGGGATTCAGGAAAGGAAAAAACTATAATCTTTGCCAAAGATCTGCCCGAATACCCGGATGACAAGGTACCCTTCTCGGCTCAGATCTTGAGGGAAAACCTACCAAGGGGTTATCAAGCCCCGAACATCAGAGAATACGATGGAAGCAAAGATCCGGAAGAGCATCTGCGAAAGTTCAAGAACGCGGCTATGTTGTATCAATACAGTGATGCTGTCAAGTGCCGAGTATTCCTACATACCCTGTCGGGTTCGGCGCAGAAGTAGTTCGATGGATTGCCCCCAGAGTCCATCAATCGCTTCTTGGATTTCAAAACGGCCTTCTTACGTCGTTTCGCCAGCAGTCGTAAGTATCAAAAAATCGACCACTGTCTTTTCGCTCTTAAACAGGGTCCGACCGAGTCTCTGCGAAGCTATATCAATCGGTTCAGTCAGGTGGCCAATGACGTCCCCTCCGCCACCTTAGAAATACTGATGAGCGCCTTCTCCCACGGATTGCTAGAAGGAGAATTCTTTAGGGACCTCATCAAAAACCCCGCCCGGAGTTTTGATGATATGGTGGAGAAAGCTTCTTGCTACATCAAAGTGGAGGAAGCTCAGGCAGCTAGGAGGAAGGCCGAAAAGATAGTGGCTCCTGGCAACCGACCTGAAAGGAGAGCACCACAGCCAGCTCAGCCTCTTCAGCGCGTTCAACCCAGGCCTGCCCCTCAGCCCGCTCAGGGAGTTAGATCGGCTCCGCGAGTTGCTGCCATACACGCGCCCAGACCTGGACCAAGGGGAGCACCATATTGCACATATCATCGGTCCAGGATGCATGATCTCAGTAACTGCTTCCAATTTGCCCGTAACTCCAGGCGAGCTGTAGAGCAGGGCTTGCCTCCCCCGGAGTTAGCGCCCCAAGTACGGAGAATGGAGGAAGAACGAGCCGCAGCCAGACGTGCTCGTCAGACCCGGCTCGACCTAGCCAGGCCTTCTAACCAAGCTGGTCCCGGGGAAGACCAAAGAGATGTCGGGGAGCTGGAAAATCGGGGCAACGCTGCTATACGGGAGATCGGCATGATTTCAGGAGGGCCCACTGACGGGGACTCAGGCCGAGCCCGTAAGTCACACGGTCGGCGGTTATATGTGGGAGCTGTGGGGTGCAGCCATGAGCAGGCGTCTGGCCCTGTTATTAGCTTTGTGCCACAAGACTTGGAGGGTCTGGAACTACCCCATGACGATGCTCTCATAATCAAGGTCGTTATTGCTAACAACCGAGTGGCTCGGGTCTTTGTGGATACCGGGAGCTCGGTCAACATTTTGTTTAGAGCTGCGTTCGAGGAGATGCAGATTGATGCCGCTGAGCTCCAACCCGTAACCACTTCTCTATACGGGTTCACAGGTAACGAAGTCAAGCCCATGAGTCAGATCAAGCTGGCCATATCCATGGGCACTGAGCCACTGGTGCGCACCAGGAGGAGCACCTTTATAGTGGTAGATTCTCCTTCCTCCTACAATGTCATCCTGGGAAGGCCAGCTCTGCATGAGTTCAGGGCTGCTGTTTCCACTTTTCACCAGAAGATTAAGTTCCCGGTCGACGAGCGGGTCGGAGAAGTCAAGGGAGAGCAGAAGGTGTCTCGTAGTTGCTACATTGATATGGTCCGGGTGGAGGCACGCAAGAGCAGGAGGACGCAGGACGGTGGTGTGCACGCTATCCAAGAGGAGCATCTGCCTATTGCCGAGGAGCCTATCCCTTGGGAAGATATTCAGTTGCATACTGACAGAGCAGAGAGCATCACTCGCATTGCTAGTGACTTACCACCGGAGCTTAAGTCGGAGTTGACACAGTGTCTGATCCGCAATAGGGACATTTTTGCTTGGTCCTCGGAAGAACTGCCCGGAGTCAAACCAGAGATAGCTGAGCACAAGCTGCATTTAGTACCTGAAGCTAAGCTAGTCAAGCAGAAGAAGAGAAATTTCTCTGCCGACCAGAATAAAATTATCCGAGCTGAAGTGGATCAACTCAAGAAGGCGGGACATGTTCGGGAGGTGCAATTCCCGTCCTGGCTTTCCAACGTTGTATTAGTAAAGAAGCCTAACAACAAGTGGAGGGTATGCATAGACTTCCGCGACCTTAATAAAGCTACCCCCAAAGACTGTTATCCTCTCCCACGGATCGATCAGATGGTGGATTCAACTGCTGGCTGTGAGAGGATATGCATGATGGATGCTTATCAAGGATATCATCAGATACCCTTAGCTAGAGAGGATCAGGAGAAGGTTAGTTTCATAACGGCTGATGGCACTTTCTGCTATACGGTCATGCCATTTGGACTTAGGAATGCTGGGGCCACCTATCAAAGGATGATGGACAAAGTCTTTCGGAGTCAGATCGGGCAAAACATCGAAGTCTATGTTGACGACATCTTAATCAAGTCCCCCCTGGCGTCCAATCTAATAAGAGACGTAGAAGAAACCTGCGGGACTCTGAGACAATATGGTGTAAAGCTGAATCCTCTGAAATGTCTGTTTGGGGCCAAAGGAGGGAAGTTTCTGGGATATCTGGTGACTGAACGAGGGATAGAGGCCAATCCTGAGAAGGTTCAAGCACTCCGAAACATGCAGATCCCTCAGAATCTGAAGGAAATGCAGAAGTTAGTAGGCAGGATAACGGCGCTGTCCAGATTCATCTCCAGATCTGCAGATCGAGCCGCGCCCTTCTTCAAAGTGCTCAGGAAAGCAGCTAAGTTTTAGTGGACGGAACAGTGCACACAGGCCTTTGAGGAGCTAAAGAAATACCTGGAATCTTTACCATCGTTGTTCAAACTTGTTGTTGGAGAACCCCTTTGGGTCTATTTGTCAGCCACCCCCGAGGCCGTGGGGGCCGTGCTGGTTAAAGAGCAGGACAATGTACAACGACCAGTGTATTTTTTCAGCCATCTATTGAAGGGGGTTGAGTCTCGGTACACAACCCTGGAGAAGTTGGTTTACGGACTTGTTCTCATGGCTCGGCGCCTCCGACCGTATTTTTTGGCACATCCTATTACCGTCCTGACAAACAGTACAATGGGTCGAGCGCTCACCAAGGTGGAGGTAGCAGGTCGGCTTATCAAATGGGCAACCGAGCTAGGGGAATATGATATACAGTATCATCCCCGAACCGCGATCAAGGCACATGCTCTGGCGGATTTCTTGACAGAGGTTTATCAGGCGGATTCGGAGGAGGTTTGGAAAGTTTATGTAGACGGGTCGGCTACCCATCATGGAAGTGGTGTAGGTGCACTTCTGATATCTCCGCAGGGAGACATTATGCAGCTGGCTGTACGGCTAAATTTCAGAGCTACCAACAATGAGGCAGAATATGAATCCCTATTAGCAGGTCTGCAAGCAGCTCGGCATGTGGGGCCAAGCCGAGTCGTAATATATTCAGATTCGCAGCTAGTAACTCAACAGGTGACCGGACATTTTGAGGTAAACAATGAAAAGATGCAAGTTTACAAGGAAGCCTATGAGAAGATGAGGAAAGATTTTAAAGAAGTCACAGTCACTAAGATTCCCAGGGCTGAAAATGAAAGAGCGGATGAATTAGCTAAAATGGCCAGCTCCCTGACCACTTGGGTACTTGAGAGATTTATAGCACAGACCTTCCTTATAGCTCAGATAGATCTATAAAATAACCTGGGAGGAGTAATTGATTGGAGGGCGCCTATAATAAATTTCCTCCAGCAAGGAACTGTACCAACCAACTTAGAAGAGGCGCGTATGCTCAGGAGACAGGCTCATTCTTATGTTATGATTGGAGATCAACTGTACAAAAGGTCTTTCTCCAGATCTCTGCTCAAGTGCTTGAATATGGAAGAAGCAGATCAGGCCTTGCGGGAGATACATTTGGGGTGCTGTGGCAATCATGCAGGCGGAAGAACGCTGGCTCGGAAAGTACTACTGGCCGGGTATTTTTGGCCTACCCTGCAAAAGGATGCACAGAAGCTGGTGAATACTTGTTTGTCATGCCAGAAGTATAAGAACTTGATGCACCGACCCACCGAGCTGCTGAGAACTTCTATAATATCTTGTCCATTTGATCAATGGGGCATGGATATTGTAGGACCTTTCCCGATGGCTACAAGGCAAAGATGCTTTTTGTTGGTAGCAGTAGATTACTTCTCCAAGTGGGTAGAGGCGGAAGCTCTGGCCAGAATTACTGAAGATGCGGTGATCCAGTTCTTGTGGAAGAATATCTTTTGCAGATTCGGCTTGCCTCATAAGTTAGTGTCGGGCAATGGCAGACAATTTCAAGGACGCAAGATACAAAATTGGTGCAAGGGGTTCGACATAACTCAGGCCTTTACTTCGGTGGCTCATCCTCAAAGCAATGGTCAGACAGAGGTAGTCAATCGAGAAATAGTGCGAGGGCTCAAAGTCAAGCTGGATCACACGGGAGGCAATTTGGTGGACGAGCTGCCGAGCACTTTGTGGGCTTATCGTACGACACCCCGAGAAAGTACAGGTCTGACACCTTTCCATTTAGTATATGGCAATGAAGCAGTGGTACCTCTGGAGGTCGGGATACCGTTCGTCAGAAGAATGATGTATGACGAAGGGAACACAGAGCGACGGTTGGCCGAACTAGATTTCATCAGCGAAATTCGTGAACAAACAGCTGCCAGACTGGAAGCCTATAGACAGAGGATGAGACAAAACTATAATAGAAGGGTGATCCCCCGATTCTTCGGAGAAGGAGACCTAATCTGGAACCAGGTGAAACCCTTAGGGGAAGTGACAAAGTTGGCGCCTCAATGGGACGGACCATACAAAGTTATCAAGAAATTGGCATCAAGGGCCTATTATTTGCAGGATGCTCAAGGAAGGAAGCTAGACCGACCTTGGAGTGCTAAATACCTACGGCCCTATCGGGTTTGAGGGGGCTGACTCTGTTGGTGTAAGCCAGGTCAGGCGAAGGGCCTGGAGATAGTCTGATAGTCAAGTAAAAACTCAAAGATACGTATGTACATGTAAAAACTCATCAGTTTAAGCAGTTGGTACAGATCATTTTAAAGGGGCAAAGATCTCATCCGGAAAGCCTTGAATGATCTTGTCTTAATCCAAGAAGTCTGCGGGAGGGATGGAGTTCAAGAAGTTCTGTGCGTGAAGTTGTCGGATAACTCCAGCCGCCGTGTAGGGTACGGTCACAGAAAAGCGTGCCCCAGCCTGGGATAAAAATTCAGGAGAGCTCAGATAGGACATTCGACTTCGCAAGCAACGATCATTCTCTCCTTCTTGATAGACCGCCAGGGCAGTAGATACTCCCGACAAAGCCGCCCGAGACTGGGATAGTTCCGCCCTCAGAGCCCTCAGCTCAGCTCCCTGAGTTTCCAACTGAGCTGCCTGAACCTCCAATTTATTGTTCATCTCCTGCAGAAGGGTATCCCTGGACTGTATTTCCTGAGCCTGGTGGGCTAGTTGTTGCTGATACCCTGCCTCAGATGCAGCTCTTTCCTCCTTCAAAGCTTGGAGTTCATCTTTGACCTGTACCAGGGACCTTTTCTGCCGGTTGGTCTGATTGGTTAAGGTTTGGATTTCTGCTCGCAATGCATAACTATCTTGGGCTGGATCATTCAGTTGCAGCTCTAATTCAGAGACTCTTTCTCGGAGTTATTTGCTTTGATAATGGAGGTCGTGGAAAGATTGGTTCAGAACTAAATATTCTGCATGAGTCTGGATGGAAGATATAGCCCTCGGTTAAGGCAAACTAATAACAAGTGTAAGGTAAGGAGTACTTACTTTAGCCCAAGACTTCGAGAACCTGTCCATCTAGACTAATGGCGGCGCACTATTCATTTGACTCATGCTCTCTGCCCACAAGCTGCCAAGACAGCCTTTCATCATCAGAAGGCTCGTGGGGACGTCATGTCGTCAAGCTAAAGCAGCTTCAGAAGGGATAGTGGTTTTGTAACGATGGTGGGCGGAGGAGGAAGGTTGAGAAGGGCTGGCGGCAGAACCAGGAGGAGTAGGAGGTGGCCCGGGAATGTGCTCAGTTGGCGCTGTGTCATGACGCTCGCTTGAGCTGGTTTCCTCAGCAGGAGTAGGGGCAGAGCGGAATGCCGCTGGTCTTCCCCTATAAGGGTTGGGAGAGGCTGCCAGATAAATAGAACAAGAATGAAGAGGGGAGTGGTGTTAGGGCCAGCCACGGTGGCAGCGGGGAGCAATATGGTAGTAAAAGGAACAGGATCAAGCGTTTGTGAAGTCAGACCTGGTCTTCGACGCCGTCTGTGAAGCAGGGGCTGGTTGTCAGAGTTAGAATTATCAGAGCAAGGCTGGCCCTGTGAAAAGGTTGGAGCACCCCTGTCTGTGGCGCCTCGACCGGATGAGCCTCGACCTACACGATGAAGGGATGCGCGAGCACGTCTAGAGGCCCGGGAGGCTCCTCGGAAGACGCGTCTGGCCAGACGGCCGGCTTGATCATGACCCCGACCTCAACTCGGAGCGGCAGGTGAAGGAGAAGCGTGGTGTGAGGCGGGGTTGGAAGTAGGCTGAGTCGCTGCCCCAAATGAGGGGGATCCAAGATGAGGGAGTAGCCTCCTCTCCAAGATTACCCGACCGCGCCGCAGTATTTCCAGTTCACTGAGGGGCAAAGGCAGAACCTCTGATGCGTGATACAAAACCTCAGCTGTAGGCACCAACACGAAAGGTCATTCTAACAGAGAAAATGATCGAAAAGGGGGGCTCAGCACGAACTTACCTAAGGAGTGCGGTGTTTCAGGAGAAGGGGGGCTCAGCCTGAAATAAGAAAGTAGGTCTCCAGATAGCAATCTTGTTAGATTCAAACGCCAATCCTCCATCTGGGTTGCAGCCATAGTAAAGGGGAGGTCCATATGGAATTCTTCCAGTGCCGGAGGTAGAGGCAGCTCAGATTGCCAATGCATAGGCCAGCTTGTTTCCTCTGGAAACCGGAGAAAAAAGAACTTTTTCCTCCAGTTAGCGCTGGGAGGAGGAAGAGGAGAGAAGAAAACAGTGTGACTGCGAGCTTGGAAATAAAAAAGACCGTCAGCGTGCCGAGCAAGAGCGAAGAAGCAGTGAAAAAGGGGAGCTGACCAGGAAACCTCACAAACTTCGCAGAGTATTACGAAGCCACACAAAATCTTTATGGAATTGAGAGTCAGTTGACCTAGGGGGATCTTAAAGTAGCGGCACACTCCAGATAAAAAAGGATGTGGGGGTAGACGAAGGCCAGATACAAATTGTTCAGTGAAGAAAGTACAAGAACCAGGCGGAGGATCGAAGTATAGGTTCGCACCAGTAGGGATGATGGGGCAAAAGCTAGTAGGGATTTCATAAGTATACCGTAGGTCATCCCAATCCAACTCAGCAAAAGTCGAAGCGTCCGGGAAGTGCTCCGCTAACAGGGAGAACCAAGAAGAAGAGGTCATTGTAAGAGAGATTACCTCAGGAAGAAGAAAGAACAAACGAAAATAAGAGGCCTGGAGAAAAGGAAGGATCTCGGCAAAGTCTCAGGGGAAGTCAGTCTGCGGTGGCGACGTCGGAGTGCTCCGTGGTGATGGTGAATCATAACAGAAGGAAGAGAGTAAGAAGATACTTATAGGTATTGCGGAGGAAGAACATTTTCGTAAGTTGACAACGGATGGTTGATACAGGGGCAGAGATTGGCAGGGAACGCCTTGTGATAATCCTCGAGAGTATCACCAGGGGGCATTATAGGAAAGGCAGGGTCTCGAGATACGAAGCGCCTCATAAGATATGTAAAAAGAGGGAAAAGAAAGAGGGAGAAAGAGAACACTCAGTTCAGCCAGCTTTTCGCCGAATAGGTGATCGCTCCGAGAAGGACAAAAGTGTACAGAAGGGCCATTAGAAAGGTAGGTAGACCAAATCAGCGGGCTTCCTGGACATGCATCAGAGACAAAAAGTAAAATCTAGCTCTCGCCGGGCTCGGTATAAAAGCAATTATTGGAAGAAGAGTGACGTAGAAAAGCACAATAAGCAAAGGCGAGCTGATCAGCGGATTAACAAAAGCCATGGACGACTTGCTGAGAAAAGAGGAAAGCTAAGGATGCATGGAAGGGAAGCAGTGTGACCATCCAGATATAAGGGCGGATAAATATAGTCATCAAAAGTTTAGCAGGACCACACAGATAAGTACAGTCATGAAAGATTCAGCATCAGCACATAAATGTTAACATTACAGCATGTTTCCGATTACGCAACATCCGGGGAAGAAGGTGCAGGGTCATTGGATACCAACGGGAGGAGCGCGGGTTCGGCCAGCCCTATGGAGGAAGACGCAGGATCAGCAGACGCTTCAGGAACAGTAGCTAGAAGACTCTGGGCAGAAATATCAAGGGAAGTCTGGTCGACCCCAAGGGGAGGAGCCTCCAGAAGGAAAAGCCCATCATCCACTTCAAAGGAAGGAAAAGTTTCCTGCGGCAATTCCCTAGATAAGCGAGCTGTGTCCAAAAAAGTGACAGGAGGTGCCGAGCGTAGAAAACCTTGCTCGAATGCCTGTCTGACCCCGCCAGCGGCCCCGTGGCATAGCAGCAAGATCATCCAGCTCCCCAGCTTTCGGAGGAATAAGGAAGAGCGGATATAGGCCAGTCTGTAGGCTTTCAGTCGCTCTGGTTCGCCAGCCTGGTACGCTTCCAAACTGTTCTTATTCTCGGCAGCCTCCGCGCGGGCCACGGATAAGTCGCTCTAGCCCTGAGATGCTGCTTCCTGGGCCTTCAAGAGATCTGCTTGTAAAGACTGAAGAGTGGCTTGGCAAGTTTCCCATTGAGTCTGCATGGTTGCCTCCCGGGCAGCGGAAGCAAGAGCCATAGCCTGGGCATCGGCCAGTCCCATTTGCAGGAGCTCCCGACTTTTCCGTAACAGTGTCAACTCAGCTGATCGGGAAAGCAGCTCTGCCTCTTTATCTTTCAGTTCAGAAACTGTCGCTCGATGGCGCTCCGCTTCAGAAGCCAATGAGGATTCACTCGTCTTTAAGGCCGCCTCCAACTTTTGCAGCTTATCGAAGGCGGCATGGGAGATGGCTCGGGCAGAGGCCGCAGATTCCCCAGCGGCACGCAGATATGCATCCAAGTTGCCCAGTGAAGGCTCAGGAGGAGCTAAGGAAGCCACAGGAGGCTCTAGTTCCCGAAGGCGGGCCTTGAGCACCGCATTCTCTCGCTGAAGCTTGGCCGCTTGTTGAACGACACTCAAACTCACGGAACAGGTCTGCAAATGGTCATAGGAAAGGAAAGGGGGTTACAGAAATGTATGAATACCCAGGAGAAGAAAAGGAGCTTACCGCTACCAAGGAACGGGCAATTTGATCAAACTCCTCCAAAGGGGAACCGCTCTCCCAGAATTGACGATTGGCTAATTGCCAGGAGGTGGCCTAGTCCCCATAGAAATCAACCCTACCAAGGATAGAAGGTAGGGCGGCAACGGGTGCATAAGCCTGATCAGTCTCTGAGGGAAGTCTCTAGGAAGCCTCCAAAGCTAGCTCCGTGGAAGGCAGTTCCTGGGTCGGTGTGACTGAGCTTGTAGGCATAAGAAGAGGAGAGGCTGAGGGAGTCATCGAGCCCTGGGGCTGATCACCAGAGGACGAAGGCGGGGCAGGTAATAAGTTCTGGATCGGTACCGGAGCTGTCATGTCCAATGACAGGTCTGCAATCCCCAGATCAGAGGCCTTCTCCTGGGCCAAGCTTGTATCCGAGGACCTAGAAGGAGAAGAGATACCAACTACACGTTGACGGCGAGGGGGTGGAGGAGAAGTTGCGGTGACCGGCGCCACTCTTTTGCCCTTGCGCGCAAGACACAGCTTCATAGTAGGAGGGGGAGAAGGCACTTGTCCTGCTGGCAATAGCTCAGTTGCAGGTCGATCAGAGACTCGGAGTAGGGCTGAGTCTGCAGGGCTGGGGGCAGGTGGTTCAATAAGTGTCGAGGTGGCTACCGCATCAGAAGTTTGGGGTTCCGAAGGCTGCAGACCGACGGGAGCAGCGGGATCAGAAGATAAGCCTTGTGTTAACTCTTCATTCAGAGCTTGCAGAACGACCACAGATGGTTTCTCCTGACTGGCAAAAGAATGGAGAATGGCAGCCACTATAAAAATAAGAAGAAAAAGTACCTCAGTTAGCGAAGAACGACATATAAAAAATAGCAACTTACCAAAAGGAGCTCCGATTTCTGTTGAAACAGGGCTAAGACCAAAAGCGTACAGAATGCCTTCTAGTATCAGCACGGACAAGCGAACAACAACACCGGTCAGCTTGTCCGAGGCTGTGGAGCAGGCATATTCATGAACATGTGAAGGGAAGTCCGAGGAAAGGATGGAACGCCATTGGGAAGACCCAGCTAAGGGGACGGGGGGCTTAAGAAAGAAAAAGTGAGATCTCCAGCCTTTATTGGAAAAAGGTAAGTCATCAAAAAATTTATAGCCCGGCTTGGCCTGTACGTTGAACACCCCCGGCTCAGCCCGCCTGAAGGAATAGAAATGATGGAATAGTTGAGCGGTCAAGGGAATTTGATAAATGCGGCACAAGATGATGATTCCATAGACGGCTCGGAATACATTGGGGGCGAACTGAGAAATGTCGATGCCGCAATACTGACACAACTCGGAGAAGAAAGGATGTAAAGGAAAGCGAAGGCCGGCTAAGATTTGATCCCTAAAGACGGTGACAAAACCTTCGGGAGGAGAAGAAGGGTGTTCATGTGGCAAAGGGAGATGAAGCTCATACGAGGAATCTAGCTTCAAGTGGGATTGCAGTAAAGACAGGTCATGATGGTCTAAATCAGAGATGTAGTATGAATACCAGAAGATTTCCTTACCATCCATGATTACGAGGAGTAAGCAAATGAGGAGGTCGAAGACAAGAGGGGTCACAGGTCGGGCGCAAACAGGAAGACGAGAAGTTGCACTGCCAGAAACGGCCACGAACGAAAGGAAGAGGATAGCGAAGCGTCAAAGTGAAGACGACGGACTGCCTTTAGGGTTTATAAAGCCTATTCATTCCTAGGAAACATCGAAAGTCGAGCCAAGTATCTTTTTGGGTAATACACCCTAGCGTCGTCTGATAGGAAGTAAGCGTCGAAGGGTGCGAAAAAGGGTCAGAAGCTGGCGTCAGGAGGCGTGGGCAATAAAGGCTTCGAACAGGTGTCGTCGCGAGAAGAAGTGCATTAAGGATTGACATGGCAAAGCAATCATGAAGGGGCGTGGCCTAAAGAAGACGCATTCTTCATGAACGGCCCGAGACTAAGCGGGAAGTTTCATAAAGCTGCAGAATCCAGGCAATTCAAAAGGGCCGAGAAAGAGACAAGGCAGGTCAGCAGGAGTGAGTGTCAGATCAGAGAAGTAGCGAGCAGGCCTGTGGGGGTGTTGCTTGCTCGGATCATCCGAGTAAGTAGTTCTGTGTAAGTATCTCCTGATCAGACCATCTAACCAAGCGCATCGCGAGAGCTCCGGGGTCATCGTAAACTACGAGGGCGTTATGGCCCAAGGGTCAAGTAAGGTTTATGTGCTCCCTTCTTTATTCTTAATCCTATACCATACATAATGCGATTGCAGGGAGAAAAGTGGTACGGATGAGTAAGCCCAAGGCTAGAAATAACGACCAGATCGACAAAAGCAATTAGGTCGGCATAGGCAAGATGGATGAAAGCGGAAAAGAGCAATTCATCTATACCTTTGCCGTTTGGGGTCCAGCTGGTTTCAGACCAGCGCCATCGCCACCGGTCTCGGACCGGAGTATCATTACTTGTCTCGGACCAGCGCCATCACCACCGGTCTCGGACCGGAGTATCATTATTGGTCTCGAACCAGCGCCATCGCCACCGGTCTCGGACCGGAGTATCATTACTGGTCTCGGACCAGCGCCATCGCCACCGGCCTCGGACCGGAGTATCATTACTGGTCTCGGACCAGCGCCATCGCCACCGGTCTCGGACCGGAGTATCCTAGACTCTCGCCTCAGTGCGAGTTATAAGTGAGCTCTGTTCTCACGCCCAACGACCTTTCAGGTCGGCTCCCATGCGAGAATCAAAAGTGAGCTCTGTTCTCACGCCCAACGACCTTTCAGGTCGGCTCCCATGCGAGAATCATAAGTGAGCCCTGTGCCCACGCCCAACGACCTTTTAGGTCGGTTGTCCCAGACTCTCGCCTCAGTGCGAGTTATATGTGAGCTCTGTTCTCACGCCCAACGACATTTCAGGTCGGCTCCCATACGAGAATCATAAGTGAGCCCTGTGCCCACGCCCAACGACCTTTTAGGTCGGTTGTCCCAGACTCTCGCCTCAGTGCGAATTATAAGTGAACTCTGTTCTCATGCCCAACGACCTTTCAGGTCGGCTCCCATGCGAGAATCAAAAGTGAGCTCTGTTCTCACGCCCAAGGACCTTTCAGGTCGGCTCCCATGCGGGAATCAAAAATCAGCTCCCCTGCGAGAATCAAAAGTGAACTCGGCGCCCACGCCTAACGACCTTTCAGACTAATATGCCTCACGCTGAGCAGAGCGTCTTCAAATAATCATGTCAACTACATCTAATCTTATTTTAGCTCCTTTATGCAAATTGCAAATATGCAGCAAATAGGCAAGGTACTGAATACAGGAAGTCATCCACCATACCCATAAAGCATCAATATTAACTGCGAAATCAGGTTTTGCCCATTCATTACAGTTTTAATTTTCAAGTATTATACTGGTTTGATTATCCAAAATTCATAAAAATGAGTCATGATGCAACTCTTGTCTCTTACATACGGGCCAGTTTCTAAGAATGCTTGCTAGATGAAAATTGATCAGGAAAGACTACGCAGGAAAAGGACAAATATACAAGTATAGCAGCACAGCTCGATAAGTGGGCGATACAACTGAGGCTACAAGAAGGAACGTCCCGTGGGTCAGGAGCCACTGAGACAACTATAACCCGGACTGGCTTTAACTCAGGGAAAGGATTTGTTATGGAGTATGAGCATTGCCGTGTGAAGAAATGTCTGGGGACTCAGGAGCCTCTAGGGCGTTCAAGGCTCGAGCCAGCTCCGCGTGTAGGGATTCGATGACTGCTTGTTGCAGAGCGATAGTGTCTTGCTTGACGTTAAGGCACGTGCGGAGAAGAGATATCTCCGTCTCATGCTCTCGTTGCAAACGTTCTTGGAGGCTAAGTTGGTGTTGCAGGCTAGACTGGTATTCTTCCTTCATCGCCTTTTCCGCATGCACGCGAGATTTTGCCAGACGATACAGGGCGTCCATGTCCTGCAGGGCAACCAGCTGACGAGCTCGATCCCTGGACATGCGCTCCAGTTCGCGTTCTTTCTCGGCAAGTTGCGAGGCGAGTTGATCTATCCGCATTTGGGAGGGTGGTTGATCAACCTCATCAGAAGAAGGAGAATGCATCATGTGGGGAAGAAACTGGTGGAACGTGGGTTATCAAAAGAAAGTAGGAAAGCGCGAAAGAAGAAGGATAGAGTGAAGAAGTGATTGTAAGGCTCTTTAAAAAGAGGGTGAATACCCAAGTCAAAGCAACTACATGCGCACGGTACCCCAAGCGACTGGTAAAGCAATTAAGGAGGCACGGTATTTCAGGCGACGGGACACAAAGGTTGGCACATGAGGCAGGAAGCAAAGGGAGCAGAGGTATGGTAAGACACAGAGATATGCTGAGGTCCCAAAGATATGCTGAGATCTTGGAGATGCGCTGAGGTCTAGTCAGTCAGACTGTCGTCCTCCTTCGACTAGACTTGTGGGGGAGGCTTGTGATACGGCTGGCAATGGAGGGGCCCAAAAGGAAAGGGTGAGAGGGGTCAAGACCATATAGCAGTCAAAAGTCAAGATGATGTGGCAGTCAATAGTCAGGGTGACTTGGCAGTCAATAGTCAAGCTGACTGGGTAGTCAAAGTCGAGCATATGGGGCAGTCAGAGGTCAGGCAGACTTGTCGATCAAGGGGGCAAAGTAGTTGAAAGACAAAGGGAGACGACAGGCGGAACACAGGGTACAGGTCGGGATCGGCAGAGTTGTGTAGAGACAGCTCGATCTACAGGCCTGCGATTCGAAGGCCCGGAAGTACAAGTCACAAATCACAGGTCGGGATCGGCAGAGCTGTGTAGAGACAGCTCGATCTACAGGCCTGCGATTCGAAGGCCCGGAAGTACAAGTCACGAATCACAGGTCGGGATCGGCAGAGCTGTGTAGAGACAGCTCGATCTACAGGCCTACGGTCAAGGGCCAGGAAATACAAAGTGCAGGGTACAAGTCGGGATCGGCAGAGCTGTGTAGAGACAGCTCGATCTACAGGCCTGCGATTCGAAGGCCCGGAAGTACAAATTACATATCGGGATCGGCAGAGCTGTGTAGAGACAGCTCGATCTACAGGCCTACGGTCGAGGGCCAGGAAATACAAAGTGCAGGGTACAGGTCGGGATCGGCAGAGCTGTGTAGAGACAGCTCGATCTACAGGCCTACGGTCGAGGGCAAGGAAATACAAAGTGCAGGGTACAGGTCGGGATCGGCAGAGCTATTAAGTACAAATTACAGATCGGGATCGGCAGAGCTGTGTAGAGACAGCTCGATCTACAGGCCTACGGTCGAGGGCCAGGAAATACAAAGTGCAGGGTATTGGTCGGGATCGGCAGAGCTGTATAGAGACAGCTCGATCTACAGGCCTACGATTCGAAGGCCCGGAAGTACAAATTACATATCTGGATCGCAGAGCTGTGTAGAGACAGCTCGATCTACAGGCCTGCGATTCGAAGGCCCGGAAGTACAAATTATAGATCGGGATCGGCAGAGCTGTTTAAAGGCAGCTCGATCTACAGGCTTACGGTCGAGGGCCAGGAAATACAAAACGCAGGGTACAGGTCGGGATTGGCAGAGCTGTTTAAAGGCAGCTCGATCTACAGGCCTACGGTCGAGGGCCAGGAAACACAAAGCGCAGGGTACAGACCGGGATCGACAAAGCTGTTCAGAGTCAGCCCGACTGGCAGGTGACGCTTAGAGGCTGGATCTGATCGGAGGATGCGAGGCAGATGCAGGCTACAATAGATTGGATGAGCTGAGCCGTGCGGGAGTCGGAGAATCACAATTGTCCGTCAAGGGGTTATCATTACATACCAGCGATATGTGCGAGGGCGGAGGTTTCTAAACGAAAAGGTGTCCTCATAACCAATAGCAGCCTGACAGATGTCCTTCATTACAAGACAAAACTCATGTGTAAAGGCGGAGGTTCGTAAACAAGAAGATGCTTTCACAACCAATAGGAGCACGACAGGTGTCCAGGACTACACGACAAAGCCCAGCGTCTAACGCTTTCTGACATAGTTGCAGGTTCTAGAAGCGAAGCGGGGGCATAAAAAGGGAAGGCTTCTTCGTACGCGGGTACGCTCTCTCGTCACTTTTTTTTCCACAACTTTTCACTTTCAGTCGTTTTTTCCTTCTCTTTACGTTTTCTGGGGAAAAAGTACCTGACTTGAGTGTCGGAGGGCCTGACCCGGGGACTTTTTCCCTGGGTTCTGGTCTCTAACGTGAGGAGGGGGGATCGTCTGAGTGTGTGCAGGGTCCTGCAGCATCGTCAGCCGCCCGTGGGAGCCGGATCGCCCACGACTTTCCGTCAACAACCGGGCCGTCGCGACCAGCCTTCGTCTGACTCAGGTTTCGGATAGGATCAATGACGATTGAGGAT
The DNA here is from genome assembly GCF_018446385.1 of Zingiber officinale. Taxonomy (NCBI): domain Eukaryota; kingdom Viridiplantae; phylum Streptophyta; class Magnoliopsida; order Zingiberales; family Zingiberaceae; genus Zingiber; species Zingiber officinale. The sequence continues at coordinate 4,531,201 of NC_055990.1, forward strand.
TTATATAGTGACAAGTCGCAAATTTAACGTAGTGTCTAACGACGATGGCACGAAATCTTGAAGACCTTGAGGTACGTGGTTGAAGTTGTGAGAGGTAGGTTTCGGCTGAGCAAGTTGCGCATTGTGATTGTAATACCAGAGATATTAAAAGTTGTAAGTTCTTTTATCCTAAATTTGGTTCCACTTTCAAAAACTCATATCATTGTCGTACTCAATTCTGGGAGCATCATGGTCAAGAGGATCGATATGGAATCTCGGATTTTGAGTTGATCTACCCAAGTTTTTTGGTATATCACAAGTCGAGGGATTCGTTGATTGGCTTAATGAAATGGAATAAGGAAATACATGATCAAGAGAAAGTAAAATTGATTGTCGTCAAACTCAAAGGCCTAGCATCGGCGTGGTGGGAGTACTTGTGGTGCTCACAAAATAGACATGGTAAAACCAAGATTATTGATTGAGAGAAAATAAAGAAGAAGATGAAAAGTCATTTTCTTCTTTTTGGTTATATTCAAACTTTGTTCTAGGGATGATTAGGTTTTACTATGAAGGACGATAATTTTAATGCCCGAGATGATCTAGAGGAATTTGTAGATGATTTAGAGGAGAAATTTGACCCAAGAAATTGAAGAGTAATCTCGATATCAAATTGGAGACGAGACCGAGTAATTAATGAGCCGGTGTATGATGATGATAAAGCTGACAATGGTAGTTGTCTAATTGAAATTAATGATAATGCAGCATAAATGATGTTGATGCCGTTGGATCTGATTTTTCTATTTCCAAGGAATCAGAAGAATCTAGCTCTTCTTTGGCTGGTTCAATTGAAGTCGAGAGGTTATTGGATGATGAAAGAAAAGTGTCAATAGAGAATCTGGAGTTTTAGAAAAGAGTCAAGTGCCCGTTGAAGAACACAATGCATCAACTTTAGCCGTTGAAAAGATGCCTTCTCTGGTGGATCTCCAAGCAATATCTATTTCAGATAAAATTGATGATGAAGTCATTCTTGTGAATCAGGCATTTGACTATACACTTCAACAACTTGAGAAGCGAGCAACTTCTATTCTTATGGAAAGCAAACCAGAAGAGCATGGTCTATTGGCTAGTGGGTTGTTTCAAAAGATTGCAAATCTTGTTGTTCGGAATATGGGTGATCCAGTTGATGATGCTAATGTATACAAAGAAGGTGGACGCTCAAGAGTTATGAATTGCGGAATTCTTTGAACACTATTCTTCCTCTTGGCTCACTTGAGATTGGATTATCACGTCATAGAGACTTCCTCTTTAAGGTTCTAACTAATCGGATAAACCTGCCAAGTAAAATTGTAAAAACTAGTTGCTATACTAGTACAGATGAAGGAGCTATGAACTTCATTGAAGTCTATTATGGAAGTAAATACATTGCTGATTTTATGGCAGCTCCTCTATGGCGCGAGATGGTGGCCCTGAGCCGCTTGTTGTGGCTCACTATGGTGGGGAGGTGGATGTCTTCGGTGGTTGCTGAATCGGGATAGTATGTCTGCCGAGCATGGCACGCAAGGGGGTTGTGTCTGTGAGGGATCCTACATGCCCGAGCACAGTGGACGTCAGGAAGGGAACCTATGCTAGCCGATTCTCTCGACTCCTTGGCCTGCCACATATCACCACTGGCTATCCTGTTCGGGCCAAGCTCACCTCGTCGAGCCCTCTTTTGAAACAACTTGTAGAAATTGTGAATCCAAGCGTGTAGAAGATGGAAGAAAGAAAGGTGAATCCGGATTTTTTTTCTTGATGAGTTTCCATGAGCAACACCTAATAGCCACTTTTGCCTATTTGGTGCTAGATAATTTTCCTCTTGAGCTACCATCTTAAATTATTTTAAACTCAAGATGACTAATGCAAGAACATCCGAATATTTTTATTACTATTTTTGATAATTTTTATCTTTTGGTAATTTTTGGAGTTTTTTGATATTTAAGGTATTTTTGATCATTTTTATCTTTTGTATTTTTGAATTTTTTTTTTGAGTATGTTTAGGAATTTTAAGATGTGAGTTTGTTAATAAATTTTTCTTTCTTTTAATTTTTTTTTTCTTTTCTTTACATATTAGGAATTGAGATTTATATGTTAGGATTTCTTTCTTTTCTTTGTTTCTTAGAGTTTGGAGTCTATATAAACGTATGTTTAACTGTTTGAGGGATTATATATTCTCGGATATTAAATAATTTTTTTTTAAAAAAAAAAAAATTAGAGGACAACAGTTTCTCTTCTTGTTTTCTCCTCAAATTGCTCATTCTTGTTAACCTGCAAGATAATTGATATCCTTCCTAACATCAGTTTATTATGTGTCACAAGCATTGATGTTGTAAACATATGCACAAAGAGAGACTCCCTCTCTCATATGTATATTTTTTTCCTACCGGCTCAAGTGCATAACAAATGCATTAACAGATGTTAATTGCATATCCGTAACCTGCCAGGTGAAATGGTCAACTATGGCTAACATTTCTATCCGGACGGTAAAGGAAGTAAATGACCTTTACTCAGTCATTTAATGCAACCAAAGGGGAGACACTCCTATAAAATGAGGTCATGATCTTAGCAAAACACACAACTAGCAATAGCAAAAATCCATCCACTTCATTCCCCTATCTTCTACCTCTTTTTTGTGCATTTTCGCCCAGCAAAATCATTGTGATACAGTTCGAGTATGAACTAAGTTGGCTAAGACCACCAATGTTTGTTGTAATCCCGTTTTGTCATTGTATCTTATGAAACAGATGACTCACGTAACTTTGAAGCACTGTCAGAGGTGAGGTGAATCTGTTTTAAGGAAACTACATTGAAAGCGGGCCTCAACGTTTCTTTCCCGATGCGGTACAGAAACGCACTCGGGCGACATCAACAGTCGAGCAATTTCTCTCCTGACTCAGCATTCAACGATCCACTCAGCAATTGAGTGATCTCTCTCCTAATTCGGCTCTCAAGAAGAAGCATTTGGCTGACTCAGTAGTTAGGCGATGTTTCTACTCGGCTGCACTCGGCTTCTACTCGGGAGCACTCAACAAACTTAACGACTTAGAACTTGACGATCTCAGTACTTGACGACTCGATAGGTTGGACACTCAAAGTCCCAACTAGACAACCAACTTGGGTGAATTAGCACTCGACGATAACGACCGACTCGACACTTGGCATCTCAGTTGACTTGGTTCTCAGTAGCTCATCCCTCCGGAGGCACTCGGAGTCCTGACTCGATACTCATCTTCCCACTTAGGCTCGGGGAGAGTTGAGCCACTCAGACCTACTCAACTTGGGCATCCAACCGATCTAGGTTGACAACTTGAAATTATCTACTCAGGCCACTTAACAGATAACAGGTAAGTTGAAATTGAATTTGTAATTTTAATTTAGTAAATTTTCATATATCCCTGATAAATTATAGTAAAAATGTCATTATGCTCACCCAGGTGTCTTTCATGGCTTGTCCCCAGGTTATGTGAAGGGAGCAAATTACAAAATCAATTTCTAATCGACCGCTAAATGTCTAAAGATGTAATATAATAAGTTTTTTCTCTATATATCCCTGATAAAGATTGTTCAAAATATTTCACATATTGCTTTTTAGTTCGTACGAACAGGAACATGATTTCCAATAGATTTTTAATAAGCAATGTGATTCTAAGTTCACAATTTACTTTTCTATAAGTAATTAAATGGTGAATATTAAAAGTTGTATGCAGTGACCTGAGCGTTGAACATTTATCAACCCTGGCGAATTGCCAGATCCGAAAAGATGCTCAATTATTGCTCTATATGTTGGAATTCTAAGGTTGTTTTTGGTGTAATCAATCAAGTTAGGTTAGGTTCTGTTATATTTTGATCCCTATGTCTAAGTGTGCAGGAGCTTAGGAGCACAAGAAGTCAAGTGGAAAACGCGGCTAGCAAGAAGGACGGTACTAGAGAGAGCCGGCGGGCTCGGTGTGTCTGAGGGACGAGATGCTGCGGAAGAGTACACTGGTGGACGAGAAGGACGTGCACGACGTTCGAGGGACGAGAAGCCGGAGCGGAAGCCTGCTCGAGGAGAAATCCGGAAATTGGGTTCAGGTGAGTTCTATTTCGATTGACCGAAATCACCCAAGCGATTGGAGCAGTGGAAGAGGTAAAGTAGAGCTATGGAGCTGCTAGAGGCGCCTTCAATAGGAGTTGAAGGCACCTCTGCGACCTTCAAGCTGAGGGCACCTTCAACCAGCCATGGAAGGCGCCTTTGGCCAGACAATTTGGTCGTTGCGGAAAGAATAAAGTTTTATTTTTTGGCCTCACTGGAGGCGCCTTCCAACCCTATGGAAGGCACCTGCAGCCTGCGGATAAGTTTTTCTAGGGTCTATAAAAAGACTGTTGGCTCTAGGAAAGAGGTAATAACTTCTATATTCAGTTTTCTAATCATTTATGAGCTTTCACTGTGTGTAAAAGGCTTCTCCGCCTTCAGCGAAGGAGATTCTTAGTGAGCTTTCATCTGCCTTGGATTAACAACCATCTAGGTTGTAACCAAGTAAATAGTAGTCTTTTACTCATTTCTTTTAAGTTGTTAATTCTATTTTAATTGCTTTATTAATCTGAGTTGAAAGTCAAGAAAGGTGTTTTGTTTTAGTGTTTCAGGCAACTCAACCCTCTTCAGCCGGCTTACCCGGACCAACAAGTGGTATCAGAGCCTAACAGCTTCAGGAGGACTAACTGTCGAATGAAGCACACGAGTTGGCTGGATCAATCATTCACCCACCAAAGTTCGAGGGGGATTTCGCCAATTGGAAAAAGAAGATGGAGGTATTTTTTAAAACTGATTTCGATTTATTTTTAATAATGGAGTTTGGTTTTGTAGCACCCAAATGTAAAGAAAAATATCACTGGACCAAAAAGGAGTAGGCTGATTTTATTGCAAACGACAAAGCAGAGTTTCATCTGCTAATCATTCTACCACCACAAGAAGTCAATCGGATCAGAGCCTACGAGTCTACGAAGGAGCTCTGGGAGAAGTTCCTAGAACTACACGAAGGAACCTTGAAGGCGAAACTCGCAAGATGGGATCTGCTCAGAAACTAGATTAGCAACATTAAACTAGAACAAGGTGAAATCGTTGCACACCTTCATTTAAGGATCAAGGAGCTCATCACTGGACTAACGAATCTCAGAAAAAAGGTAAGAACACGAAATTCACTAAGGTACGCGCTTAACACATTCCGTAAAAATATTGAATGGGTATCATTAGTAGATGCTTATTACATATCTAAGGATTTAGATTCAACTACTTTAGAAGAATTATTTTCTACTTTTGAAGTCCATGAAACGAGATGTGCAGATCCGAAGAAGGAGTCAAAGCACAACATTACTTTTAAAGCAACGATGGACGTATAAGATTTAGAATCCTCTCTTGACGACAACAAAACGGTAATGATGGTAAGACAATTTAAAAAGTTATTTAAATATAGAAAATCTAACCATCTATAGGGTAGAAAAAGAAGAACAATCAGATGCTACCACTGCAATGAAGAAGGGCATGTAAAAGATAACTGCCCTAAATTGAAGAACAAGGACAAAGGTAATGACAAGAAGCTCGTCCAAACAAACAAATACAAGACCGTTAAGGCGGCGTGGGATGAAATGTCATCTGAATCAAAAGTTGAAGCTTTTTTCGGGCTTGTGTTGATGGCAAGTCATCAAGAAGACGAACACGAAGTAAGCTCGTCCGAAATGAGCATCGATGAAGGATGAGCTACATTAGAAGAAAGCAGCAATTCAAGGTGTCACGCCCTAGAGGAGTTCTTGTCCGAAGAAATTTCGACAGCACCTCCCCTGTACGGGTGACAATCTGAAGCATTTCTACAGACATAATATACATCAGCCACAGACGGTTGGAATATACACACAACCACGCAGTTATATATATATCATCAGCCTACACGGTTGAAACAAAACCAATACAGCGGATAAACATAAAATACAAGCCCATACAAAACCAAATAAAACACTGCTAGCTGGCTAGGCTTACACCACACAACCAAAACAACACTCCGAACACAAAATCGGAACACAAAGCTAAGTACACAAATACATATACCAAAAATAACAATAAACAAAGGCAGAGACAGGTCTTCTTATGTGACGTAGGGACCGGCAAGCAGGATACTCCAAGCGACACCAAAACCAACCTGGTACCTGAAAAAGATAGTGTCCACGGGGGTGAGTTCAACAACTCAGCAAATACCTAGTTGACATGTACAGTAAACTATAACAAATAGTAATAATTATGGAGTACAGTCTCATGAACAAAAGAAGGTAATGCATAATCGAAAAGGCTGAAGAGTACTGTACTCACCAGGGCCACCTATCAGAATAATCAGATCGTAAGACCGGAAGTGTCATAAATCCTGTATGCATGTCAAACATATGCATCCATCCAAATGCAGTATATAAGTGCAGCAAACACAAGCAGTAAATGCATAAATGTGTATGATGCCAATGATGCATCATGGTCACCCCTGACGCCAGTCAGTCATCTCACGCACAATTGTGAGACCGAGTGGGTAGGGCTGTGACAATCGTGCACTCTACCATCACTATATCTGATGAGTGACTGAGTGGACGGGATGCTGTCGGAGTACTCCTGTCCTCTGCCCCCAAATCATAAATGGGGGGGCTCAATGCTCTCATCTCCCGGTACACGATGACGGGGAGGTATCTCTGTCGGCTACCACGCTGAGTCACCTGACCAACGGAGCCAAACAGAGTCCACCGTCTGTCGGCTACCACGCTGCTACACTAAATGCCAGCGGAGTCAAACAGAGCAGAACTGTCTGCCGGCTACCACGCTGAGTCCTCAGACCAACGGAGCCAAACAGCAGAACCGCCACATACCTGTTTGATATACCACTAACCCATGAGTGGTGGTGCGTGCAGTACATGTAACTGGCGATGTGCTCAACCATAGTGCAGCCGACAATCGCGCAGTATGCAATCATGATGCATGACACTAAGCATGACAATAAACTGATCAGCATAACTATATCCATATACATAAAATGAGTATCATAATATCGATGGTCAAATACGAAGATCTAAAGTACACAGGTCAGATAGGATATCAAAAACCTAGGTCCTGAACATAACAAGCATGGTATGTCACTACCTCTTTGTGCATATCTATATATAATCATGTGGGTACTAGCATAAAATGCATATCAGGTGAGCAAACAAGCATGTAACGAGTATCCGGTAGTGACGTACCGAAACAAGGATGAACATAATTATTACTAAAGGTTATAACCTACTAGACATATCAACAAGACATATCAAAAAGATAAGTCAAGGTACCCGCCTCCAATCGATAAGGTCCAATCCGATCCAAATCCGACGTCGAGATGCTCGTCTCGTGTCAAAGTCCTGTGATCACATAATATATTTAGCTAATTATATAGATAACAAATAGCCAAATAAACTCCCCAATTTAATTAGGGAAAACTCTAATCGATCCATTATTAATTAGGATTAATTAATGAATTAACTTATATTAATCCCCTTAATCAATTATCCAATCATATCTAACATTATTCAATAACCCCAATAATCCTCAATCTACACAATCATTCCCTTTCGTTGATCAACTTACGATTAGCAATATGATCATCTCTAATAATCCAAGGATTAAATCTAATCCAACATGAATCAACTGTAGTTAATTCATCTCAATAAAAATTTACTAAGCTTAATCCATAAACCATCACAACTACAATAGATTAAGCATTCCATAATCACATTAGGTTAGGTTAAACATGAATCCATCATAACTCACCCAAATCTCATATGCTCTCATGTTGATTCACCACTGAAAAATATGTTCGCTGCCAAGGATTGTGGTCGGAACAAGATAGAGTTGTTTATTTCTAATTCAAATGCCCTATACAACAATCATCATAACCACATCCAAGCATTAAACCCAATTCAGCACCCTAATATAGGATCAAGCTTAAACTGAACTATAACAGGTATACCTCATCAACAGCAACTGATTCGTGGAGCCAAAGCTCGACCTGGTTGCGATGGCTAGACACAAGAGAAAGCTGCAACAAAGTGTCAGAAGAGAATCAACAATTAGGTCTTGGTGGTGACTGTTGGCATCGGGAGGGGCGTCGGCTGAGGTTAGGGCAGAGGGAGATGGCGGTGGTGGCGTCGGCTAGGGCAAAGTGGCGGCAGCCGACGCTAGGGCAGAGATGTCGTGGACCAAATCCAGGGCAAAACTGAAGAGATAGTGGCCGGCACTGCTCCGACCGACCTCAGATGGTGATGACGCCTGGTGCGGCTCGGGAAGGAGGAGGAGAGGTCGGCGCTAGGCTGATGCCGGCAGATCAGGGGTTGGGGTCGGTGTCGCATCGGCCAGATGAGAGGAATCGACTCTCGTCGCTGGCAGCAGAGGGTGCGGGCGTGCGCACGAGGGAGAAGAGAAGAGGATCGGGCTTGTACTCGAGGATGAGGAGGGACCTTGGCGGCGGCGTCGATTTGGGGAAGAGCAGTTAGGGCATGGCGTCGGGGGAACTTGGGAGAGAAGAAAGCGCGGGGAGGAAGAAACGGAGAAAAGAGAAATAAGAATAAAAGAAAAAAGAAAATAAAAAGGAAAAGAAAAAAAAAACTTTTCCTCACTTAAATGGGTAGTCTAAACAGGCTTTTCCGGGCCCCATTTTTATTCCCGTTAACTCGTCCATACGAGCTCCGAAAAATTCCCGAAAAATTTCCAAAAATTCCTGAAAATTCCCTTATTAATATTCGCCTATTTTCGGTATTTTACATTCTCCCCCACTAATAAAAATTTGGTCCCCAAATTTCGTTATCTACCATCAGCAAATACTAACAACAGATATAAAGTATAAATGCTGAACGGTAAATTAAATCACATACCTCAAGTGAAAAGATGGGGGTATCGAGCTCGGATAGTATCCTCAAGCTCCCAAGTAGCCTCCTTGTCCGAATGATGCTGCCATCCGACTTTAACCAGCCGAATAGTCTTGTTCCGCAACTGACGCTCTTTCCGGTCGGGAATCCGTACCGGAACCTCCTCATAAGTAATGTCAGGCTGAACTGAAACTGGGATATCTGCCAGCACATGTGTCGGGTCATGTACGTATCTCCTCAACATTGATACGTGGAATACATCGTGGACGCCTGCCAGGGACGGTGGTAGTGCTAGCCGGTAAGCTATCGCTCCGATCCTCTCCAAGATCTCGAAAGGGCCAATGTACCGCGGAGCTAGCTTACCTCTGAGGCCAAATCTCTTCACTCCTTTCGTGGGTGAAACTCGCAGAAATACATGGTCGCCAACAGAGAACTCTAGTGGTCTGCGTCTCCGATCAGCATAACTCTTCTGGCGGTCCTGCGCCTCTGACATCCTCCGTCTAATAGTACGGACCAACTCTGCATCCTGCTGAACTCTATGAGGTCCCAACAACTGGGCCTCTCCAACTTCATCCCAGAGGACGGGTGTCCGACAAGGTCTACCATACAACGCCTCAAACGGTGCCATCTGAATAGCCGAATGAAAGCTGTTGTTGTAAGCAAACTCAACTAACGGCAGATGGTCCTCCCAACTGCCACTAAAATCCAATACACAAGACCTCAACAAGTCCTCTACTAAATGGTCCACTCTACTATCCATCTGTCTGTGGATGGAAAGTTGTACTGAAACAGAGTTGTGTGCCCAAGGTTTGCTAGAGGCTTTGTCAAAAAAACAAGACGTGAACCGGGAGTCTCTACCTGAAATAATAGTCAATGGAACACCACTTGATCTGATGATCTCCTGGCAAAGCAGATCTACCAATCGATCTAGGAAAATCAGTCTTCCGAATCGCTAACGAGTGCGCGGATTTGATTAATCGATCAACGATTACCCAAATCGCGTCATGGCCTCGTCGTGTCCTCGGCAACCCTACCAGAAAGTCAATAGAAATGTGATCCCACTTCCACTCAGGAATAGGAATCCGCTGAAGTAACCCTACAGGTCTCTGGTGCTCAGCCTTCACCTGCTGACAAACAAGACATCTAGCCATAAAATCCGCGATGTCTTCCTTCATATCGTCCTTCATGTCGTTCCACCAATAGAAACACCTCAAATCTTGGTACATACGGGTACCGCATGGGTAGACAGCAAATCATGAGCGATGAGCCTCCGGAAGCAACTCCTATAAGACCGGATGAGACTGAAGTACGCAAAATCTGCCTCGGAAGTGTATAACACCCTCCTCGTCTCGTGTGAACTCGGTCTGCTGCCTGGAAGCTATCTGGCTGCAAATAAACTACAAATACTGATCAGCAGCCTAGGGCTCTCGTATCCTCGTCTTGATCAACGACTGAGCAACCATGGTAACCAGAGTACCCTGCTCTGTCTGTCTTTACCCCTCAAGGCCCAAATCGGAGAAACCTTAAATCAAGTCTGTGACCACAACTCGGTGGCAAGCTAAAGTCCCTCTGGACTTCCTACTAAGCGTATCGGGAACCACATTAGCTCTCCCCGGGTGATAGCTAATGGTACAATCATAATCGTTCAGGAACTCCATCCATCTCCTCTGTCAGAGATTAAGTTCCTTCTAAGTGAACCAATATTTGAGACTCTTATGATCAGTGAGAATCTCAAATGTAACACCATATAAATAATGTCGCCAAATCTTCATGGCAAAAATAATGGCGACTTGCTCCAGATCATGTAAAGGGTAATTCTCCTCATACTTCTTCAACCGTAGAAAAGTAGGAGACCACCCTACCGTGCTGCATCAAAACAGCGCCCAACCCTGTAGAGATGCGTCGGTGTAGAGGACATATCCGTCCTCTCCAGAAAGTAAAACCAAAATCGGAGCCGACACTAGTCTCCGCTTCAGCTCCTAGAAGCTGGTCTTGTCATCCTCAGCCCAAGTGAACTTTACGCCTTTCCAGGTCAGGCGTGTCAGTGACATAGCTATCCGAGAGAAACCCTCAACGTATCTCCGGAAATATCGAGCCAAACAAAGAAAGTTGCGAGCCTCTTCTATAGACTCCGTCTACTTCCAATGGTAACAACCTCGATCTCCTGTGGAACCACGGTATACTCCTACTGGTGACCGTGTGTCTCAAACATCTCACAGAAGACAATCAAAATACGCACTACTGATCTTCACATCTAGACGTTTCCATCGAAACATCTCTAGAACTATGCAAAGATGATGTGCGTGATACCCCTCAGATCAGGAATAAAACACTATGTCGTCAATAACGATAACGAATTCTGATCCAATATCCTAGGGATACCCAAATCATCTAGTCCATGAAAACATCTAAGGCTCCGCAAGCCCTAATGGTAAAACCAATACACATAATGTCCGTATCACAGACATTCTCAATCCATAAGATCCTCGACAATAAATAGATCTGATCACCAACGATATAAATCACCAAAGAATAAATCCTCCAGTGTGAGAGCAACGCTCCATCACACGAAATACCACATATGTGGGAGCAACGCTCTACCACAAACAATCCGTAATATATGGGAGCAACGCTCCACCACAACAATCCAAAATATGTAAAAGCAACGCTCTATCACAAACCAACAATAATATGTGGGAGCTCCGCTCCACCACAAACGATCCATAAGTGTCCAAGGCACCTAACTATCAAACTAGAGGCTGCACGAGATCACTCAACCACATATCACTGTGGCAGCCAAAGGTATAATAATCCAACAATCAAATCAAACTCATCGTCAAATCTATCAACATCGTAGAGAGTCATCCACTGAAAAGAATATGGGTTGACAGGGTAATACAACCAATAACATAATGTAGACACTCACATTCTACATTCAACATAGGTAGAATCATCATGATGCTACCAATAATGCCCTGACACACATGCACACGCAATTAGGGTATGATCAACATGATCATCCATTTAGTACACACCAAACATACTCATAACACAGGTAAAAATCATCGTGATACCTCCAACAATGCATACCGAACCCGTGTGCATATACCAACATGGGTATAATCGACAATACACCTCAAACAACACTCACATGACATATATACACATATGCCAAGAGTATAATCAACAGAATACTTCCAGTAAAGCATACTAAACTCAGGTGCACTCACAAATCAAACCTAATCAACAAGATACTTCCAATAAGACACTCACACCCATGTGCACATACCACGACACAGATTTAAATCGATAAGATACCTCCAATAAAACAATCAGACACGGGTAAAATCTACTACAAACCCACAAAAATCAGAACTGGAAAAGTATACCCACAATAATCATCATCTGGACAAATATACACCCACTACATGCAATTTAAACCGTCCATCAGAACACTCCTACAACACATAATAATCATAAGTACACCACATAGATATGCAGAATCAGCATATTTAATCCAATCAACCTGATATTCCATATGCTACCTTCTATGTTATCCAACTAGGTGCATACAGTCTAAAATAAAAGTCCACATGGAATAGGATACATCGATCCTCTATAGACTGACCAAACATATAATGGTATACTGCTAATTCAGTCTTTTCCACGTCAGTACGAGTCATGTACCTAAATGTACTCTAGATATCTAACTAAGCACAAATAATCAAAAGATTCGAACATCTAAAAATAGAGTATGACTGTCCTCTACTGATCAAACCAACAAAACTAAATCAGTCATCTACTAACTAATCAAGAATACCTTAATCCTCCACAAGCAACTAAGGTATATCAATATACGACTACCCAAATCAACAAGTGTAAATCAGACTTCTACTGACCAATCTAACAAGAGTAACCCAATATTTACTGATGAAATTAACTAAGATAACATGGTATACCACTGGCTAGATCAACATAAAGATATAGATACTATCCACTACACAGCTAATAATAGCAGAGGCAGGTATATGCCTCCATCTGCTAACCAGCTAGTAATAACAGAAACTAAAAACTACTGGTGTATGATATGAAAAATCACTAGAAACTGTAACCCTTAATCTCTATCAAAGTCTACCATAATCAGTGATTTACCTAACACATAAAATATATGCTATATCAACTAGATAGGTATTAATAAAGAATACTAATACATGTCATAGACTGTAATAGTGAACAGGGCATAAACTAATCAAAAAGGTAGGATAACATATACCAACATACCTCCTATAGCTTGGAGATGTCCTGCTGCTGCCAGGTTCCAAAACCCAAAAAGTCACATCGAGAAGACCAAAACACAAAATCCGAAACACAGAAAAAAAAAAAGACTCGTAAGCCGAGCTCTGATACCTAATAAATTGGTATCAGATAAATCTTAAAAATCCAGAACACAAAGCAAGTATCGTATACTCGCTCTGATACCACTAAATTGTCACGCCCTAGAGGAGTCCCTGTCCGAAGAAATTTCGATAGCACCTCCTCTGTACGGGTGACAATCTGAAGCATTTCTACAGACATAATATACATCAGCCACAGACGGCTGGAATATACACACAACCACGCAGTTATATATATATCATTAGCCTACACGGCTGAAACAAAACCAATACAGCTGATAAACATAAAATACAAGCCCATACAAAACCAAATAAAACACTCCTCGCCGGCTAGGCTTACACCACACAACCAAAACAACACTCCGAACACAAAACCGGAACACAAAGCTAAGTACACAAATACATATACCAAAAATAACAATAAACAAAGGCAGAGACAGGTCTTCTGATGTGACGTAGGGACCAGCAAGCAGGATACTCCAAGCAACACCAAAACCAACCTGGTACCTGAAAAAGATAGTGTCCACGGGGGTGAGTTCAACAACTCAGCAGATACCTAGTTGACATGTATAGTAAACTATAACAAATAGTAATAACTATGGAGTACAGTCTCATGAACAAAAGAAGGTAATGCATAATCGAAAAGGCTAAAGAGTACTGTACTCACCAGGGCCACCTATCAGAATAATCAGATCGTAAGACCGGAAGTGTCATAAATCCTGTATGCATGTCAAACATATGCATCCATCCAAATGCAGTATATAAGTGCAGTAAACACAAGCAGTAAATGCATAAATGCGTATGATGCCAATGATGCATCCTGGTCACCCCTGACGCCAGTCAGTCATCTCACGCACAATGGTGAGACCGAGTGGGTAGGGCTGTGACAACCGTGCACTCTACCATCACTATATCTGATGAGTGACCGAGTGGACGGGATGCTGTCAGAGTACTCCTGTCCTCTGACCCCAAATCATAAATGGGGGAGCTCAATGCTCTCATTGTAGGACCGTGATCGTTCGATAGAGGGGGGGTGAATATCGATTCGAAAACTCGAGTGTAAAAGTACGCAGCGGAAAAGTAAATGAACACAATTGATTTTACTTCGTTCGGAGCCTGTGACGACTCCTACTCGAAGGCCCGTACTCCGTGAGTACTTTCGTTGGGCAATCACTATCAATTCGAATATTACAGAGTTAAGTACAAGAATTGACAGATAAAGAAAATACCGACAATAGAATTAAAACAAAACCAGCACTGAGTCGGAGAGCTTTTCGTGGTGTTGCAAGAGCACAGAGCAGCAAATCTTGGATTCTAAGTTCATATCGAAGCTCCACCCTTGCCCCTTCTTTTATATGAAGCTCAGGGCGCCCCGGATCCCTTCCAGGTGCACTGGTAGGATGTGGCAGGTCCAACCAGTGAGCTCCACGTGACGACGCGCAATCGGGATAAAACTTGCCTCCCGGGCGCCCGGATCCCCTCCGGGCGCCCGGACCCCTCTTCTCCAGGCGCCCGGACCCCTCTTCTCCAGAAAGTCCTTCTCCTGCAAGAAAAGGTTAGTTCGAGGCAAATGTACCCTGCAGCAAAGATTGTTAGCACAGTTTTATAGATAAGCAAAGTATGACTTAGATTCCGTCTTTCCGAGACCGGAATCTAGTCACGATCTCGACTTAGATATCCGAAATGGATCTAAGCCGGATCGACGCCTAATGTTCCCTTCTCGGGGACGCGTCCTCGCAGTCACTCCCCTCCAGTGACTTACCTCACTTACCTGCCAGACGTCCGGTCAGCCCGTCGACTTATCTGGACTTCGTGCCAGCTATCTGGTCATCCCGTTGACCTAGCTGGACTTCTCGCCAAGCGTCCGGTCAGCCCGTCGACCCGCTTGGACTTCTCGCCAGCTATCCGGTCAGCCCGTCGACCTAGCTGGGCTTCGTGCCAGACATCCGGTCAGCCCGTCGACCTGTCTGGACTTCTCCTGCACACTCGATCAGAGTGTTTAGACAACAACAGATTAACTTAACCTGATTTGTCATTCATCAAAACCTTGGTTAAATTGTTGATGCTAACCGCACCAACAATTTCCCCCTTTTTGATGGAATGACAACCTGGTTAAGTTAGTGAAAACATATGCAAGAACCAACATGCATTTATGTGGTTTTAAAGTTAGTTTGTATTTTCAAATTGGTTTAGCAAACTTAACCACCTAACCCTCCCCCTTTGGCATTCATCAAAAATAATCATGGATTAAGTAATTATAGACTTCAGACAAAGTAAAAAAAATGTCAAGTTAATCTGGGGGAGTTTAAAGCATAGATTATTTTTCTTTAAATCTTTGAAAAGAAACTAAGTCTTGAAAGATAGCTGATTTATAACTCTGTAATTTTGAAAGATAGCTAATTTTTTTAAGGTCAAAGTTAAAAATTCAAAATTTCAAACATAAGTGCATAAGTTCTAAATTTCAAGATCAAGTTTTAAATTTTCAAAACAAGTTTCAACTTTGAAACGCTTTTCAAACATAAGTTTTCAAAACCAAAATTCCAAAACTAAGTTTGAAAATTTTATTTTTCCAAAACTAATTTAAGTTTGTAAACTTAAGTTTTGATAAATCTAACTTCCACAATTTTCAACACTAAATTTTTTGCAAATCAAATTTTAGTTTGCAAATATTAAGAAAAGTACTAGTTTCAAAACCATGGTTTAAAATACTTGAAAACTTCAGTTTTCAAAGACTAAGTAAAAAGGATAAAAGGTTTGTGATTTAAAACAAACAATTTTGAGTTGAAAATTTTTTTCACAATTTTAAGCAAGTTGATTTTGAAGATTGATTTTTAAACTTTGATTTTCAAAATTAAGGAAAATGATTTTGAGAAGCTTAGTTTGTAAACTTAAGTTTTGAAAAATCTAATTTCCACAATTTTCAAAACTAAGTTAAATCTAATTTTCAAAATCAATTTTCAATAAAAAATAAAACCCAATTCTTAAAAACAACTTAGTTTTATAAGAGTTAGTTTTCAAAAGTAGGTTTAAGAAATTTTTAAGAAAATATTTTTCAAACAAAATTTAAAATATTTTATATAAAGGGAAATTTTTAATTAATTCCTCCCCCTGACATAAAATTTGAAAATATTTGCTAAAAATATTCAAAGTAGATATATATATATATATATATATATATATATATATATATATATATATATATATATATATATATATTTTAAATTGAGGTAGAATTTTCTAGAGAGATTTTAAAGAGAAGATTAAAAAATAACACTTAAGGAGATAATTAAAAAATAAACCTCCCCCTTAATTTGATATTCCTTTAATTTATTAATCCTCCTTATTTATTACTTCCCCTTAATATAAAATTTTACTACCGTAACATATTTTCGTACCTAAGTGTTTTAGGCGATTGTATAATTATCTTTATAAAATTGTTCATTTAAATTTAACTAACCGTAATTAATGTTGGATTTAGTTGAAATAAATTAACCTTTAGTGTAATGTTAAGTAAGATAAGTTGTTATTAATTCAATAATTGATCAATATTAAAAATTTATTGATTAAATTTTGCTATAATCTAAATTTTGTATTAATTGATGAAGGTGTTAGTTATAATTTAACTTTTCATTTACTTCATTTTAAGTTGGATTAACTTAGTTTAAAGTTGGTGGTAATTTGAAGTTAAACTCGTTATTAAACAAGGTTAAGTAAGGTTCAATTTAAGTCAAACTTTAATTATGTTTTAATAAAAATAATTAATATTTTAAAGGTTGATTAAGAAAAATGACTTAGAGTAATTTTAATATTTTTAATAAGATTAAACTTAGGTTCTAATCAAATCAAGCTTAGTTCTCAAATAAGGTTAGATTTAAAGAATTAGTTATTTACTTATTAATTATTTGATTAAGTTTAAAGTCAAAATTTTAGTTTTAAGTTTTATCTTAGGTATGAATTTAAAGTTTTAATTCTAAGTTATATTAAGTCTTAAATTTAAGTTTTAAATGGATTTAAAAGAATTATTATTATTATTATTTTTAAGGGATTTCTAACCGGATTTCTAAAATAGTGTTTAAAAGGATTTTAAAATGATTTTTATAATTATTTAATGGCAATTAACATACGTTCAATTCAGTTTTGATTTCAGATTTAAATTAATATTA
Source organism: Zingiber officinale (assembly GCF_018446385.1). Classification (NCBI taxonomy): domain Eukaryota; kingdom Viridiplantae; phylum Streptophyta; class Magnoliopsida; order Zingiberales; family Zingiberaceae; genus Zingiber; species Zingiber officinale. The sequence goes on from NC_055990.1 coordinate 4,548,677, forward strand.
GTGATTAATTTAGGTTTAAGTTTTAAGTTTAAGTTAAATTTTTTAATTTTAATTGTAATTTCAATATTAAGTTTTAATTTAAGTTTTAATATTCAGTTAGGTTAAATTAAGTTTTAAAATAATTTTAAGAAAAATAATGTTTAAGGAAAAAAAAGTTTAAAATCTAAATAATACTTTTTAAAGTTTAAGAATAATTTTTTTTTTAAAAAAAAATTTACAATGGTTTAAAAGAAGTTTTAAATGGTTTTTAAAAGATTTTTGAAAGAGTTTTTAAAATAATTTTTAAAATGTTTTTAAAATAATTTTTAAAAGAATTTTTAAAGTTTTGAAAATTATTTTTAAGAGAGTTTTTAAAATAATTTTTAAAAGGTTTTAAAATAATTTTTAAAATGTTTTAAAAGAATTTTTAAAAGAATTTTTAAAGTTTTGAAATGACTTTTAAAAGAGTTTTGAAAATAATTTTGAAAATGTTTTAAAATAATTTTTAAAGGAATTTCATTTTTAAAATAATTTTTGTAGTTAATTTCATTTTTAAAATAATTTTTAAAGTTAATTTAATTTTCAAAAAATAATTTAGTTTTAATTCAAAATTTAATTTTAAATTAATTCAAAATTTAATTTTAATTTGAAATTCAATTTGAAATTCGAAATTTAATTTTAATTTGAAATTTGAAATTTAATTTTAATTAGAAATTCAATTTGAAATTCGGAATTTAATTTTAATTAATTTTAATTTGAAATTTGAAATTTAATTTTAATTTGAAATTCAATTTGAAATTCGGAATTTAATTTTAATTAATTTTAATTTGATTTGAAAATTAATTAATTTAATCCTTATTCATCTCACCCGATCTAGATTATCAATCAGGGAATCCTATAATTTTGTGAGATGAAGTAGATTTAATTACAGAGTTTGGTTTAACTTGTGTTAGATTCAGGTTTAGCTTTGGTCTCAACAAATAGGCATTTTTCGGATAAACTTCTAAGTTTGGTGAGTCACCTGGACATCATTAGAAGTAACCAACCCTTCGAGGTTTTCCGAATAGTCCTATCCATGGAACTTAGTGACTAAACCTTGGTCTAACCGGTTAGGATTCATTAAGGGTAGCTTCGGTCAGTTCCACTTAGCCAGATGCACCAGCTTGAAGCCATATCTTCCTAGACATGCATAGACTAAGCTTCCCTAACGTACTATCATCCAAAACTTCACCAGTACCATTTTTCAAGTTAAACTTCAACCCTCTTTAACTAGTCCTAATTACCCTGTCAAGTAGGTTGGTTTGGGTTACCCTTTCGGGTAGGTTAATTTTGGAGGTGCTAGCTATTCTGGAGCCTTCCCCTGAATTATTGGCCATTAATTTAGTTTTTAGTTCTGGGTTTATTATAGTTAAGTTTTAGTTAAAATTTATAATTTAAATTTAAGTTTTTAATTTTGAATTAATTAAATTAGTCAAATTATCTTTCTTTAAGAGAGTGTATTTAATATTTGAATTTTCTTTCAATTTCAATTTTATTGGGTTAATTGAATTATCTTTCTTTAATAGCTTATTTTTAAAGTTTTTATTTATTTTAAAATTTGAATTAACTAAATTGTTTGAATTATATTTTCTTAACGGTTTATCTTTTAACTTTTTATTAATTGTTAATTTTGAAATTTCTAGATTATTTTTGTTTAATATGTTATCTTTAACATTTAATTTTAAGTTTGTTAAATTCCGTTTTGATTTTATCAAAGTGTTTGATTTTATCCTTATATTTTCTTTGCCTTTTAAATTGATATGGTTAATTGAATTTATTAGATTAGTTTTATCTTTAAAGTTTAATTTTTTATTAATTAACTTATCTTGGTTTTGGATAGCATTTTCTAGACTGATTTTATCTTGATTATTAAATATTTTATCAAGGTATTTATTGATTTTATCCATTTTCTCATTTTTAGCATTTAAATTCAAATTTATTTTAATGTTTGACTTATTTATGTCGAAATGCTCACCTAATTTTAAGTTTTCTGAATTAATTAAATTATTTGAATTGATTTGGTCATTGTTCTGTTTGACCAAGTCAAGGTTGATGCAAAATTGATCAGAGTCTTGATTGACTTGGTCAGAGTCTAGATTATTTTGTGATTTTGAATTTAAATCATTTAAATCTAGATTATCATGCACCATACTTGGACTAATTTCATACTTATCATCATGCTGATTATTTAAACTACTATTAGTAGGGGTATTTTGGTAAATATTACTCACCTTGAGCGCAACCCCTAATTCAGTAGGCTTCTCCGTTGGATTTGACTCGAGCCCATATTTGACTTTAACTTGATCTTCTAGCTCCATCGACGTCTCGTGAAGCTTGATCAACTGGGTCCACAACTCATATGCATTCTTGTACTTTTCTAATCTACATAAAATATTGTTAGGTAAAACATTACAAATAATGTTACTTACCTTTTTGTTCAGTTCCGAGTTTTGAGAAGGTTTCCTCAAAATTAACATATAATCGATGTCTACGCTTTCTAAGAAGCATTCCATTAATCGCTTCCAGTAGTTGAAGTCTTCATGATCGTATGGTGGTGGTTCGCAGGGGTTCTGTCCTTCTTGAAGAGTCATTATTCTTGCACACAGAGAAACAGAAAAAAAATCCCAAGACTTGGTCTTGGATTAGCAGTGCTGGAAAAAAATAATATTTCACTATTTTTGAAAAAAAAATAAAATATTATTAAAATATTAATAAAATATTTGAAAAAATATTATTACAAAGTTTTGAAAATGTAATAATTTTTAAATACTAAACAATGGTGAAAAGATGGCGATGTATTTTTCAAAAACCGTTTTGGAGGGAAAAAACGAAAGGCGTAGGATTGGTGTTTATTTAAAAGACAAACAATATCTAATTTTTTTTTTTTTAAAACGACCCCCCTTTGCTTGATTGGTGGTTGCACCAAATCAGAGCGATACCTGCTCTGATACCACTTGTAGGACCGTGATCGTTCGATAGAGGGGGGGGTGAATATCGATTCGAAAACTCAAGTGTAAAAGTACGCAGCGGAAAAGTAAATGAACACAATTGATTTTACTTCGTTCGGAGCCTGTGACGACTCCTACTCGAAGGCCCGTACTCCGTGAGTACTTTCGTTGGGCAATCACTATCAATTCGAATATTACAGAGTTAAGTACAAGAATTGACAGATAAAGAAAATACCGACAATAGAATTAAAACAAAACCAGCACTGAGTCGGAGAGCTTTTCGTGGCGTCGCAAGAGCACAGAGCAGCAGATCTTGGATTCTAAGTTCATATCGAAGCTCCACCCTTGCCCCTTCTTTTATATGAAACTCAGGGTGCCCCGGATCCCTTCCAGGCACCCTGGTAGGATGTGGCAGGTCCAACCAGTGAGCTCCACGTGGCGACGCGCAATCGGGATAAAACTTGCCTCCCGGGCGCCCGGATCCCTTCCGAGCGCCCGGACCTCCGGGCGCCCTGACCCCTCTTCTCCAGAAAGTCCTTCTCCTGCAAGAAAAGGTAAGTCCGAGGCAAATGTACCCTGCAGCAAAGATTGTTAGCACAGTTTTATAGATAAGCAAAGAATGACTTAGATTCCGTCTTTCTGAGACCGGAATCTAGTCACGATCTCGACTTAGATATCCGAAATGGATCTAAGCCGGATCGACGCCTAATGTTCCCTTCCCGGGAACGCGTCCTCGCAGTCACTCCCCTCCAGTGACTTACCTCACTTACCTGCCAGACGTCCGGTCAGCCCGTCGACCTGTCTGGACTTCGTGCCAGCTATCCGGTCATCCCGTCGACCTAGCTGGACTTCTCGCCAAGCGTCCGGTTAGCCCGTCGACCCGCTTGGACTTCTCGCCAGCTATCCGGTCAGCCCGTCGACCTAGCTGGGCTTCGTGCCAGACATCCGGTCAGCCCGTCGACCTGTCTGGACTTCTCCTGCACACTCGATCAGAGTGTTTAGACAAAAACAGACTAACTTAACCTGATTTGTCATTCATCAAAATCTTGGTTAAATCGTTGATGCTAACCGCACCAACACTCATCTCCCGGTACACGATGACGGGGAGGTATCTCTGCCGGCTACCACGCTGAGTCACCTGACCAACAGAGCCAAACAGAGTCCACCGTCTGCCGGCTACCACGCTGCTACACTAAATGCCAGCGGAGTCAAACAGAGCAGAACTGTCTGCCGGCTACCACGCTGAGTCCTCAGACCAACGGAGCTAAACAGCAGAACCGCCACACACCTGTCTGATATACCACTAACCCATGAGTGGTGATGCGTGCAGTACATGTAACTGGCGATGTGCTCAACCATAGTGGAGCCGACAATCGCGCAGCATGCAATCATGATGCATGACACTAAGCATGACAATAAACTGATCAGCATAACTATATCCATATACATAAAATGAGTATCATAATATCGATGGTCAAATACGAAGATCTAAAGTACACAGGTCAGATAGGATATCAAAAACCTAGGTCCTGAACATAACAAGCATGGTATGTCACTACCTCTCTGTGCATATCTATATATAATCATGTGGGTACTAGCATAAAATGCATATCAGGTGAGCAAACAAGCATGTAACGAGTATCCGGTAGTGACGTACCGAAACAAGGACGAACATAATTATTACTAAAGGTTATAACCTACTAGACATATCAATAAGACATATCAAAAAGATAAGTCAAGGTACCCGCCTCCAATCGATAAGGTCCAATCCGATCCAAATCCGACGTCGAGATGCTCGTCTCGTGTCAAAGTCCTATGATCACATAATATATTTAGCTAATTATATAGATTATATGGGTTAGGTTTTGTGGGTCTACAAAGGAGGAAAGAAAAGCAGTAAAGATAGGCTAACAGCGGCCGGGACAGGCCTTCATAATGAAGGTAGGGTAATATCGGCCGGGACATACCTTCAGGAAGGAGATAAGCCAATATCGGCCGATACATTCCTGCCGAACGAAGGTAGGCCAATATCGGTCGATACATTTCTGCCGTATGAAGGTAAGTCAATATTGGTCGGGACATACCTTCAGAACAAAGGTAAACCAATATCGGTCGATACATGCTTACCGTATGAAGGTAAGCCAATAACGACCGATACATACTCCAAAGCAAAGATAGACCAATAACGACCGATACATGCCTGCCGAACGAAGGTAGGCCAATATCGGTCGATACATGTCTGCCGAACAAAGGTAGGCCAATATCGGTCGATACATGCTTGCCGTATGAAGGTAAGCCAATATTGGTCGGGACATACCTTCAGAACAAAGGTAGACCAATACCGGTCGATACATGCTTGTCGTATGAAGGAAAGCCAATAACGACTGAAATATACCTCCAGAACAAAGATAGACCAATAACGACCGATACATACTCTAGAGCAAAGATAGACCAATATCGGTCAAGAGGATTCTTTCGAGCAAAGAACCCACACAGTTCCTTCAATGAATACCTTAGAAACATGTTGAATGAAATATTATTTTGACACAACAAGGATACAAATAGAAGTCACATGAAGAAGAATCATACATGAATATATCGAATAGAATAATTCATAATAGAGAATATATATTTTGGCGGGAAATATGCTTTCAGCTTATCTTGCAGGCGCTAAACGATAAAGAAGGTACATCTGGGGTACAAAAAAGATTCCTTAAAAATTATCTTCCGCAAGTGTGCAGCTGACATCATCTCATAACGAACTCTAACAAACCGGGGTCCACTTCATGGCTACGGAGGTCACATGAAGTGGTATAAAAGGGGGAATCCTCTCCGTTTGCTAGGTAAGTTCACATCTCTAATTTTCGGGCTACTGTTCATCTTCCTTCTTCTTCCTTCCTCGGCATCAAGAGAGATCACTAACTTGAGCGTCGGAGGGCCTAGCCAGGGATTCCCACCCCGGTCTTAGGTCACTGACGATAGTGTTGGTTGGTCTCTTGTGCGCAGGGAGCCTCAGGAGCTTGGAAGTTCGACTTTTTCCTATTTGGACGGGGATTTCTTCCTACTTATCAGATTTCCTTCGGTGACTCTGGTTTTCTTCCAATCCGCTTTGGGTTTCTCGGGTCGAGGTTTCACCGGCATTATTCTTCGTCATTACAGTGGGTTTCCTTCTTCCGGATCTCCTTCACGGTCAGCTACTCAGACAGGATCAAATTTGGCGTCGTCTGTGGGAAATTCACCTGAATCTGAGACTACGTGATGGAAGAAGCTGGGAAGTAGAACCTACTTACTATCAGTCGCGAGGATTTGGATCTCCTCATTAATTCTCATGTTCAGAAAGCCCTACAACAACAACAACAACAACTGCAAGCTCATCATCCGGCGATATCAACTACTGAGCATCGGAAAGGAAAGGAGATGGAAGAAGAAGAACCTTTGTATTTTCCTCCAGCTACTGTTTCTCCAACCAGGCATCCACGAGCCTTCCTTCTCACTCCCTTGGATCCAGGGGTAAGAGGCCTGTGTTCCAAGAGTCCTCTGGTGAGGCGCCGGACAGAGAGAAGCGTAAGATTAAAATGATAACTAGTGATAGTTCACCAGAAAAGGTCATCTCCCCATTCTCACAAAGTGTATTAGATGACCCACTTCCTAAGCGATATCAGAATCTGCAAATTGGAGAATATACCGGAACCACAGATCCGGAAGATCACTTGTTAAAATTTGAGAATGTAGCCTTGTTGCAACAATTCTCCGATGGGCTGAAGTGTCGGATGTTTCTCACTACTCTTGGGGGAGCAGCGCAGCGCTGGTTCAAAAGATTACCTGAAAAGTCTATTCGAAAATTTAAAGATTTCAAGAAAGTCTTTCTACATCATTTCTCCAGCAACAAAAGGTATCATAAGACCCCGTGGAGCCTATTTTCAATTAAGCAGACGTCTAAAGAATCCATCCGGGCATATATTAAAAGGTTCAATCAGGTAGCTATAGATGTACCTAATGCTACTACTGAAATATTAGTAAGTGCTTTCTCTCAGGGTTTAAATAATAATAATTTCTTTAAAGATTTGGTAAGAAATCCTCCTGTTAATTTTGATTCCCTGATTGAACGTGCCACTGAGTTCATTAACGTAGAAGAAGCCCAAGCTGCTCGTAGGAAAGAAGGTGTTCCCTCTTCTCCTACTCATGCGAAGGAGAAGGCTCCGACCCCGGTACCCCCACCAAGAGGACCTAGAACCACTCATCCACCTCATCGGCAACCAGATTATCGTCCACAAGCTGTACAGCATGTAGAGATGCAGCCAAGGAGGTGTACTTATCATAAAACTAGAAGTCATCACTCTGATGACTGTTTTGTTTTGAGAAATAGACGGGTCAATAAAGAGCGCTATCAGAGGCAGAACTATTACCGACAACAGTACCCCAGGCAGCAAAGTCCGCTCAAACCGGAATATCACCCGGATGGAACCCGGCAAGAAGCAATACCGGTCCCAGCTGGTACCAGCCAAGTATCAGATAAAGTACCTTCCGAAACCACACTGACTCGTCAGGAAGAGAATAGAAACAATGCTGCTCGGGGTAATATTAACATGATTACGGGCAGACCCACTGATGGGGATTCTAACAGAGCCAGAAAAGCACATGCCCGAAGATTGGAGATTCATGCAGTAGGATGCAGCATGGAACGAGCAGCCGGTCCTGAAATAAGCTTTGGGCCCAAAGATCTTGAGGGGGTAGAAATACCTCATGACGACGCATTGATCATCAAAGCTGTGATAGCCAACTACGCCATCGCTCGTACCTTCATAGACACTGGCAGCTCAGTCAACATTATATTCAAAAAGGCTTTTGATCAGCTACAAACGGACCCCAGTGAACTTCAACCGATTGCAACTCCTCTGTATGGATTTACAGGAAATGAGGTGCAACCTTTGGGTCAAATAAATTTGTCCATTTCTCTAGGAGAGGAACCCCTGATGAGAACTAGGAGATCCTATTTTATGGTAGTAGATGCTCCATCTTCTTATAATGTGATATTGGGTCGGCCTGCCTTGAACGAGTTCAGGGCGGTCGTTTCTACTTTCTGTCAAAAGGTTAAGTTTTCGGTGGAGGATCAGGTTGGAGAAGTACGAGGCGATCAAAAGACAGCCCGAAAATGTTATGTAGAAATCATTCGAACTGAGGCCAACACCGCTCGGAAGATTCAAAGAATGGAAGTTAATGCCATTCGCGAAAAGCAGCCCGTCCTGTTTTATGAAGAAAAGGAAGAAGTTCAAATCCAACCTGGGCGGCCAGAAGCTACCACCTACGTTGCAGCCGATCTTGATCCTGATCTTAAAGCTGAGTTGGTGCAATGTTTGAAGAAGAATAATGATGTATTTGCCTGGACTCCCAAAGAAGTTTCGGGCATTTCTCCTGCTGTCATGGAACATTCCTTGCATGTCTTTCCGGATGCCCGCCCGGTCATGCAAAGGAAGAGGAGTTTCAGTATGGAGCAAAATCATATTATCAAGGAAGAAATAACCAAGCTTATGGAGGCCGGATATGTAAAATACCGGAAATAGGCGAATGTTAATAAGGGAAATTTTCAGAATTTTTGGAAATTTTTCGGGAATTTTTCGGAGCTCGTATGGACGAGTTTACGGGGATAAAACGGGGTTCCGGAAAAGCCTGTTTAGGTTACCTCGTTTTAGCGAGGAAATGTTTGATTTCTAAATTATTTTTCTTTTCTTTTTTCTTTTTCCTTATTTTCTTTCTTCTCCCGTTTTCTTTTTCCCTCCCGTGAGCCGTGCCGTGTCGTGCCCTAACCTCCCGACCCCGACGCCTCTCCTCCCAAACCGCCCGAGCCCTCGCCGCGACCTTCTTCCTCTGAGCCCTAGCCGTGGAGATTCCGAGCACTGGCCGCCGACTCTCGACCCGAGCAACACCGTCGCCTTTCCTCCCAGGTGCCCTAGCAGTGTGGTTTCACTGCACCACACCGGTCTCCAGCGTCGCTCCTTCCCCGTGCCCTGGATTCTACCGAGCCTCCCTTTCCTCTCTTCTCCTCTGCCGACGCCGAGCATCAGCCACAAGAACTCCGGCGGTTTCGCTCTTTGCCCTAGCCGACCCCTTCATTTGCCGGCGATCTTCCCTGAGCCGAGCATCACGCCGGCAGCCGACCTATTGCCTTTCCCCTGGAGTCCCAGCGCCGACCACCACAGTGTCGTGGCCCTTTTCCCTCTTCCCATCTTCGTCAGTGTGTCTCTGTTTGATAGTGCCGAAGACAATACCGAGTTGTGTTTTAGCCGGATCTTGGAGGTAAGTATGGTTGGTATTGGGATTATGGTGATTTAATTATGTACTGTGGTTGAATCCCGAATCTGATTTGTGATCTCCACTATTGACCTCAATTTTGGTCCGAACAGGGTACTAGAATTCCAGAAGAGGATAAATTGCTGTGGGGGTTTTTCTTGGATCCGGCAGTCACTGCTTCCAGCAAAATTCTTTGATTTCCAACAGCAAGAACGGCTGTGGAAATTGAGGTAAGATGTAGTGCAGTGGTTTCTTTTGTTGTAGCATGCATTGAATTGAAGGAAAGGTTAAGAAATGGAATTTGATTCGAATTTATTATGTTAGGCCGGATGTATATATATATATATATATATATATATATATAGACCTTGATCAAATTGTATAGTGGAACGAATTAGGGTTTAGGAAGCTAACCCTAGTTGGTTAAGGTTTATGGATTAAGGTTTTGCTCTAATTTAGTGTTAGAGATTTTTATTTGGCTATTTATATGGGTTGTAGCTAAATAAAAATGTATATATATTGGTGACACAGGACTTTGACGCGAGACGGGTATCTCGGGGTCAGATTTGGACTTTTCTTATCGGAGGCGGGTACTTTTGACTTTTTGTCTTTGATATGCTTAGTAATGAAATTAACATGTTGCATTAATTGTGTTTCTTATCTGTTTCGGTTAATCACTACCCAAATCTTGGTACATGCTTGATTGATTGATTGGTTTGCATCTCATGTATATTTTACATGTTTATACATGCTTATAGGGGTAGTGATATACCATGCTTTACCATGTTCAGGACCTAGGTTTTATACCTTCTGTGTACCTTTGGATTGTTTTGATTTGTTGACCTATGATGCATTTTTATATACATGTGGATTAGGTCAGGATATTTTGTGGTTAGTGTCATGCACCATTTGCATGATTGCATGCTGTGCGATAGTCCGCTCCATTATTGTTGAGCACATCGCCAGTTACATGGATCTGCACACACCACCACTCATGGGTTAGTGGTCGATTCAGGCTGAGTGTGTTGCAGCAGGGACTCTGTTAGGCACCGTTGGTCCGCTCATGGGTAGTGTGACACAACGTGTTATCCGGCAGGGATTCCTCCCCGTCTTTGAGTACCGGGAGATGAGAGCATTGCGCTCCCCCATTTATGATTTGGGGTAGGAGGATAGGTGTACTCCGACAGCATCCCGTCCACTCGGTCACTCATCAGGAGTAGTGACGACAGAGTGCACGGTTGTCACAGCCCTACCCACTCGGCCTCACTATTGTGTGTGAGATGATCGACTGGCGTCAGGGGTGACCAGGACGCATCATTGGCATCATATGCATGATGCATTTATTGTTTATGTTTGTGCTTGCTGCATTTATATGCTGCATATTGTTTGGATACCTATGTTTGACATGCATACAGGATTCCTATACCACTCGGACTGTTTGTCCTTATGCTCAGGTCCTGGTTAGTACAGTTCCTCTCCTGTTTACTTCAGATGCATATTTTTGTCTTTCTTATATCAGGAGACTGTATGCATGATTAGTGTTAGGTGTTATTTCTTTACTTTGCATATCAATTGTACCTGCTGAGTGTTGGACTCACCCCGCCTCCATTGTTGCTATATTTCAGGTTGATGCTGTCAGGAGAGAGAATTCCAGTTGCTAGTCCCCTGCAGACCATCAGCTATAGTTATCTTTGGTGTTGTTTATGCTTTTCATTTGACTATGTTTTAGACTTGGTTGATTTGATACTTGGATATTTTATTTTAGCTTTGCTCTATCAGACTTTGTTTTAGTCTTGTTTTGGATTTTACATATGGATATTGTATGGAATCCTTCCATTTTGATGGACTTTTGGTATGATTTGGATTTTATTCTACTACATGCCTGCCTGGATGGCAGAAGAGGTGAGTTCGCCGGATTTGAGCTTTACGAGTGTAGTTGAGTAGGGTGGATTTCGAGTCAGAGTACTATTGTTTGTGATTACTATTATTAACTGCGTGGTTGTGACAGCCAGAGGCTGAATATCTATATAAACTGCGTGGTGATTGTTTTTATTTATTGTTATTATTCCAGCCGCCTGTGGCTAAGGTATATGAGGATGTAGAAAAGTTTCAGATTGTCCACCGTACAGGGGAGATGGTGTCGAAATTTTCTCGGACAGAGACTCCTCCGGGGCGTGACACATTAGGGAAGTGCAATTCCCAAGCTGGTTGGCTAATGTGGTGTTAGTCTCTAAACCTGGGAATAAATGGCGAGTGTGCATTGACTTTCGAGATCTCAACAAAGCTTGCCTGAAGGATTACTATCCCTTACCCAGGATTGATCAACTGGTTGATTCTACTGCCGGATGCGAATATATTTCCATGCTGGATGCATATCAAGATTATCATCAAGTCCCCTTGGCCAAAGAGGATCAAGAAAAGGTTAGTTTTATAACATCTGAAGGCACTTATTGTTATAATGTTATTCCCTTTGGACTAAAGAATGCAGGAGCAACCTATCAAAGGCTTATGAATAAGGTCTTTCAGAAGCAGATTGGTAGGAATATGGAAGTATATGTTGATGACATCTTAATTAAGTCTCTTCAAGCTGCTGATCTGTGCAGGGATATAGAGGAGACTTGCAAGACATTAAGACAGTATGGGCTCAAGTTGAACCCAAGCAAATGCTTGTTCGGCGCGAAGGGAGGAAAATTCATGGGATATATGGTGTCCGAACGGGGGATAGAGGCCAACCCGAGCAAGGTCAAGGCACTGCAGAGCATGGAGCCACCCCGAAACCTGAGAGAAGCTCAAAGATTGACAAGCCGAATCACAGCCTTGTCCAGATTTATTTCTAGATCAGCCGATCGCAGTTTTCATTTCTTTAAAATACTCAGAAAGGCTAATAAATTTCAATGGAATGAAGAATGTGATAAGGCTTTTCAAGAGTTGAAAGATTATTTAGCTACCCTCCCTGTGTTGGCTAAACCTATAGCAGGAGAGACTCTGTGGGTGTATTTGTCGGCTAATGAAAACTCTGTAGGCTCTGTATTAGTCAGACATGAAGGAAAAGAGCAACAACCTGTATATTTTTCTAGTCATTTATTAAAAGGAGCGGAGTGTAGATACACTACACTAGAAAAACTGGCTTATGCTCTAATATTGACTGCTCGGAGGTTGCGCCCATATTTCTTAGCACATGAGATTATTGTCTTAACCAATAGCACTCTCAGACGGGTATTGCTCAACCCAGAGGCATCAGGACGGTTAGTCAAATGGACAACCGAGCTTGGGGAATATGACATCCAATATCAACCCCGCTCGGCCATCAAGGCACAAGCTCTAGCAGATTTCATCATAGAGGTTCAAGGCCCAGAAGAAGAAGATACCTGAAAAGTTTATGTGGATGGCTCTGCAACTAGACAAGACAGTGGGATTGGTATTCTTCTTATATCCCCAAGAGAAGACAGACTTCAACTCTCCATTAGATTAAATTACAGAGCTACCAACAATGAGGCTGAATATGAAGCTCTAATAGCTGGCTTACAGGCTGCTCGGCATGTGGGAGCAGCTCGAGTCCTTATATATTCTGATTCTCAGCTAGCAGCTCAATAATTATCAGGTAATTTTGAAATCAATAATGACAGGCTTAAGTTATATGCTGAGGCATTCGATAAGTTGAAGTCTCAATTTCAAGATGTGAGTATACAAAAAATTCCTCGATCGGAGAATCAGGTGGCAGATGAATTAGCTAAACTAGCCTCTGCTGTAGTGCCATGGAGTCTTGATCGACCAGTGGAACAGACCCTGTTAATTTCCTGTATTGACAGACAGACTGATATAGAAATTCAGGGTGATTGGTGAGCTCAAATTATATTATATTTACAGCAAGGCCTTCTTCCGAGAGATACAGAACAAGCCAGGGTATTTAAGAAACGAGCTGCTCAATATACTATGGTGGGGGAGCAATTATATAAAAGGGGTTTTTCCAGACCTTTGCTCAAGTGTGTAGGCACAGAAGACACACAATTTATTTTACAGGAGGTGCATCAGGGTTCTTGTGGTAGTCATACAGGAGGAAGATCTTTGGCTCGTAAAATCCTCTTAACGGGATATTTCTGGCCCACTCTACATGAAGATGCCGCTAAACTGGTAAGAACTTGTATTTCTTGTCAAAAGCATCAGAATATATTACATCACCCTACCCAGTTATTAAGAACCTCTATAGTCTCGTGTCCCTTTGATCAATGGGGTATGGACATAGTGGGTCCATTTCCTATGGCTGCTGCACAGAGGAGGTTCCTGTTGGTGGCCGTGGATTATTTTTCTAAATGGGTGGAAGCAGAACCACTTGCTAGGATTACAGAAGACGCAGTTATTAAATTCTTATGGAAAAATATAATCTGCAGGTTCGGCATTCCTCATAAATTAGTCTCTGACAATGGAAGACAGTTTCAAGGCGATAGAATCCTAGACTGGTGTCAGAGTTATGGGATTACCCAGGCTTTCACCTCTGTAGCTTACCCGCAGAGCAATGGTCAAGCAGAAGTAACTAATAGGGAGATTATTAGAGGACTGAAAACTAAGCTAGATCATGTCGGAGGTAGCTGGGTAGACGAGTTACCCAGTGTTCTCTGGGCATATCGTACTACGCCTCGTGAAGCTACAGGAATCACTCCTTTCCAGTTAGTCTATGGAGGAGAAGCAGTAATCCCCATTGAGGTAGGAGTAGAGTCTGACAGAAGACAATTGTATGATGAGGATAATAGAGACCGACGACTCATGAAGCTGGACTTGATCGAGGAAATAAGGGATAAAGCTGCTACTCGTCTTATATCATATCGACAAAGGATGAGACAGAATTATAACAAAAGGGTCATCCCTAGATTCTTTCAAGTAGGGGATTTGGTATGGAAACGAGTTAAACCTGTGGGGGATGTCAGCAAGTTGACACCACAATGGGGAGGGCCTTATAAAGTGATAGAAAAGCTCGCGTCAGGCTCATACTATCTCCAAGATGCCGAAGGAAGAATGTTGGAACGCCCTTGGAGCGCTAATCATTTGCAACCTTATCGAGCCTGATTTGATCATATTACTTTAAATATGTTCACAGTTATTGGAATTCCCAGGCGAATTGAGATACTTGCAGTTTATGTACTTTGTTTCTTTGATGAAAGTCAAGCAAGATAAATACTGACACAGGAAATAAATATGGTTCATACAAATTGAATAAGTATCAGGAGAAGCCTCCTTTCTATTTTTCAAGCAGTAAAATAAGGGGAAATCCTAAAGGCCTATTCAGCTCCCCTCAGGGAATTACAAGCCAACACGAGGTTAGCCCAAGTATTATACTTTCGTATAAACCAAAGTCGATCGGGAAGATTCTATGAAGTAACCCGGCGGGCCTTCATAGGAAAAACCGGAGATTATAAACCAAGACAGATCAAAGTCGATCGAGAAAATCCTATGAAGTAATCCGGTCGGGCCTTCATAGGAAGACTCGGAGACTATAAACCAAAGTCGATCGAGAAAATCCTATGAAGTAACCCGGTCGGGCCTTCATAGGAAGACTCGGAGACTATAAACCAAAGTCGATCGGGAAGATTCTATGAAGTAACCCGATGGGCCTTCATAGGAAAAATCGGAGACTATAAACCAAGACAGATCAAAGTCGATCGAGAAAATCCTATGAAGTAACCCGGTCGGGCCTTCATAGGAAGACTCGGAGACTATAAACCAAAGTCGATCGGGAAGATTCTATGAAGTAACCCCGGTCGGGCCTTCATAGGAAGACTCGGAGACTATAAACCAAAGTCGATCAGGAAGATTCTATGAAGTAACCCGGCGGGCCTTCATAGGAAAAACCGGAGACTATAAATCAGGACAGATCAAAGTCGATCAAGAAAATCCTATGAGGTAACCCGGTCGGGCCTTCATAGGAAGACTCGGAGACTATAAACCAAAGTCGATCGGGAAGATTCTATGAAGTAACCCGGCGGGCCTTCATAAGAAAAACCGGAGACTATAAACCAAGACAGATCAAAGTCGATCGGGGAAATCCTATGAAGTAACCCGTACGGGACTTCATAGGTAGACTCAGAGACTATAAACCAAAGTCGATCGGCAAAATCCTATGAAGCAACCCGGACGGGCCTTCATAGGAGAAACCGGAGACTATAAACCAATATGAAGCAGAACCATCGGGAAATTATATGAAATACATCAGACGAGTCTTCACAAAAGAGATCAAAGATTCTAAACCCGTGCAAGATATAAATAATCAGAGAATCTCCCGGCTTCGAAGCCTAATTTCGAGAGGGGATTCCATAGAGGAGCCCAGATATGTGAAAGTGAAAGTCTTTACTCAAAAGTCGTCTGGGATATTATATTCAGCTCGGAGGCCAATAGTTTTATACAATTTCATATCCAGTCTCAACCGAGATTATTCATCCTCGGGGAGATACAAAGCACGCGGGAGGTTACTTAAAAAAGAATCCATCAAGATAAGGCTCCGCTTTGAAGGATGAACAAGGAATTTTTTAATAAAGTTTATATTCAGCAAGCAATAGCATTCCAAAAGGAGTATTCTCAAACTAGCATGAAGAAGAAGCAAGTAAGTGTTAAAATTTCCTTATACCTTGCAAATACTTAGTTACTCAGTACCAACTGCACCTTTTTTCTCATTGTCAATTCTTACTTTACAAGTTTTTATGAATACATTCTTTAAACATTCGGGAAAGGGCCTTTCAAATCTGAGGGTAGTTCTTCATTAAGCCTGCGGCGATTTATGAAAGAGAGGGAAGGTTCCCTGGGTAGATATCCACCCTCTTTTAGCTGTTGAAGAACCCCCCATACGGAATGATTTAGCGCACCCACTATCCTGCGAACAAATTCCCGGGCAAATGCTGGTGACTTTAAGTAAGCTTGCCGCCATTCTTCCCACCGACTCTTTTCCTGCTCCTTATAACTTTGAAAATCAGCTTGTAGCTTGGCGTTCTGAGTTGTCAGGGCATTCTTCTCTGATCTAAGCTGCTCCAATTCCTTTTGAAGCGATGACAATTCAATCTCTTGAGCTTTCCGTTGCTCTTGTTCCTGTAGGAGAGTGAAATCATGAGAGGCTAAGTCCTGAGCTTGGTCATAAAGACAGTCATTATGGAGCTTCTCTAATTTCTCTAAAATAAGGCTTTTTTGAGAAGCATCTAAAAGAGCTTTCTCTTTCAAAGCAATCTCTAGTCGAAGACCAGAGTGTAACCTCTCCACCTGTAATTCTAACGTCTTCCTAGCAAGCTCTTTGTCTTTCAAAAGTTGTTGACATTCCTCCAATTCTTGCTTCAGGGTTCCCAATTGTTGATTTTGCAAGGCCACCTGCTCTTGCAACTGAGCCCTATCACTACTTAAAGAGGGCGAGGCAGCCTTCAATGTCTCTAGTTGAGCTTTCAACTTAGTGTTCTCATGATCTTTAGCTGTGAGTAGCTGATCGATATGCAGACTTGTGGCAAGAAACTAAATAAAAGGATAATGTAGGTTAAAGATAAAGTTACAAAGCTAATAAACACATAACTAGGAATACTTACAGCCACCGCCTGACGACTATGGCGATCCGCTCGATGTGGGAGACTAAGGCCTCGTAATTGTTCATAACCTTGCGACCAAGATTCAGCCAATAAACCTTGCAGTTGCAAAGTGTCATAGCCAGGAGGACTAGAAGGCTGCCCCAATTGAGAAGGTAAGCCCGCAGCCACTCTAAATAAAGGAGGGGGATTAGAGGAAGCCAGAGATGGAGAAGAAGAGGAGGCAATGGAAGGAAAAGGGATAGTAGAAGTAGGAGGAGCAGAGTAGGAACTAGATGGAATAGAAGGTAGTAGTGTAGGAGGGGTTGTTGCAATTGTGGAAACACTAACGGCTGAAGGGATGACAATGAGAGAAGATCTCCGGCAAGGTGTTCGTTTTGCTCGAGACCTATAAGCCAAGGGAGGCAAGGCCAATGCCAAGGATGTAGAAGGTACAGGAGAGATAGCGGTCATCTCAGAGGCAGAAGCAGGAGAAGCTGAAACAATAGAAGAAGAAGAGATAAGCAGACCGGGCCTCATCGTTCGAAGAGCAGGATTGGAGATGATATTGGTGGGAGTCATCGATGCCTTACCTCTCTCAAAAGAAATAGACGCCGGAACAAGAGGAGTTTGCACAAAAGTACCAAAGAAATCACCAAAGGGAGAATCCTTGGTAAGATTTGGCTTTTTAACTAAAGTAACAAAAGACTCTTTTTCTTCCTCTTCCATGAGTGCGACACCCTCTGCTTGTCGTTCTTCTTCGGAAAGCAAGCCTAAGGTAGAGGGATTGGGATCGGATCGGCGGGCACACAACCATTGTTCTCCAAGATTATTGATAAAGGACTTGGTCATAGCAGAATTCCTATACATAAAAGCCGGAAGAATAGCATCGGCTGAAAAACAGAGGATAAACATCATTATTATAGAGATATACTAATCAGCAAAGGCGAAGTAAAATAATTATACTCACCAAAGGAACTATCCAAAGGAGTGTTAATGTTGCCTATCCCGAAGGGAAACATTAAGCCCTCTTCAATTAGATGTGGCAAACTGAATTTCGCTCCTCGCAGTTTAGGTAACGCAGAAGCAACAGAGGGATCGTTAAGGAGATCATGGCTATCCGGAAGTGGAGGTAAATCATGTATCCATTGGATAGGAAACGGAGGTGCAGAAGGTAGACGCATATAGAAAAATTTACGATACCATTCGCCTTGAGGAGGAATGCGGTTAAATAGAATGGCCTTAGGACGAGACTGAAATTTGAAAACGCCCACATCTACTCGGCGAGGAATGAAGAAGTGATGAAAAAGACGGGGAGACAAGGGGAAATCCAACAGTTTCGATACCCCAATGAAACCCATTAGAATAGAAAAAGAGTGAGGAACAAGTTGGTTCAGCGGGATATCAAAATAACGGCTGACATTACAGAAAAAAGGATGAAGAGGAAATCTAAAACCTTGTAAGACTTGGTCCCTGAATATGGAAATGCATCCTAGGGGGGGGGGGGGGGGGGGGGGATGTGGACCCTCATGAGAAGCAGGACGAGTGATATAGGAAGGAAAACCATAAGTTGCCTGTAAATCCACTTCTTCTGTATCTGTGAGGTCAGAAGAGCATGAAAGAAACCACGCAGGAGAAGAAACCGCCATAGGGAGAAGCAATCACATAAAAAGGAATCAAGGAAGAAGACGAAAGATGAAGACAAACAAGAGAAAACCTCGTAAGCCCTTATCTTTCTTTTGGCCTTGAGCTAAAACCCTTAAGATGAAACAGCAAAAGGGGAAAAAAGGTGCTTGGAGTATCAATCGTTATAAATAGGTAATAATATTAAAGAATAAAATCAGGAGGAAAAAGTGAAGTTTCCTCAGAAGTGTTCTTAGGAAATCCTGACAAGGACAGATAGAAATTAGTACAATAAACTATAAGGAGGTCAAGCGTCGGATAGTAGTTAATAAAATAGAAGTCAAACGTCAGATAGTAGTTAATAGACAAAATCCGTAGATGAAAATCGGATGATTTTGATAAACCGGCCGAACTAAAAGTTGTTCAAAATATATTGTCCAAAGGCTTATTATAGTAAGGCAAATAATATATGTTATGATAAAACTCAGTGAGACTCAATTACTATGTGGAAAAAGACATATGAGGATACAAGGATAAACCGGTCGAGCAGAACAAATCGACCAATATCAAGGATAGCATGACGAAGCTGTGTTAAATCGGACGAGATGTAACTAAGCTATAAAATATTGGGCGATATTTGTCAATCTTAATATATACCGGGCGATTATTAAGAAAAGACTCATAGGGAAATCTCGTGTCATAACATTAGATACATTTACAGAAAACAGATATTTATCCTGAGAAAGAGTAAAATTTGCAACCCAAGAGGAGTAATCAAAGTTACACGAGCTTATCAGTACTGAATCATAATAACTCGAACCTAAGTTAGAGTCAGCTTGGGGTACAGATCAGGAGGTTTGTTTTCAATTAGTTTACGTTTGTTTAAGAAATGAGGAGGAGGATCGTGAGATAAATAATGCTCTTCTTTTAATTGCTGAATCGCCCCTTGAGCTCCTGCAGTAAAAGCGGATAGAATGGACCTCACAATCGGTCTGTTGAACTCGGGAGATTCAATCATGGCTGTGGCTCGCTCCTTATAACGAGCATCCTCGCCCCCTTTGTAGACTACCAGCGCCATCTGAGAGGTTTTTAATTCATCTTTTCTGGCAGAAGCCTCGGCTTTAGCCGAATCAAGGGAGGTGGTCAAAGAGGCTACCTCGTCCTCTTTCAGTTGTAAGGCTTTGAGTTTCTCAGTCAATTCTGCTTCATAATTCTCTTTTAGTTCGCCAAGTTTTGAGGTCAGCTCTTGATTGAGGTCCGTAACCAATTTGAATTGGGCTTCAAGGCTCTCAATTTGAGTTTCAAATTGCTTCTTGGCGGCAGCAGAAAACTCGGCAGAAGACAATTCGATAACTTGCTGTCGCAACCCCTTGTTCTCCGATTTCAATTTCTCGTTCTCAGTGTACAGATTGTGCAATAGTCGGGAGAAACCCATGTTCTCTAGCCACCGCTGGGAGCATATTCAAAACCGTAAGACGATACTTCATAAACAGAAAGCAGGAGTATGTAAACATACCTTATTCTCTTTATTAGAAAAGCGGTCAATCGCTTCAGGAATGGAAAGCCCCTCAAAGAGGGGACGCACCTCATCCCAGGAACTAGCGAAAGAACCCTCCAGTAATATGGGGAGAACAGGAATGGTAGAAGAGCCAGTTGAGAAGGAAGAAGTAGGGATAGATGGTGGAGCAAAAACCAAGTAAGAAGAAGGCGAAGAGGGTAGAGATCCTGAAGTCGGAATAGACAAAGGGAAAGTAAAGGAAACGTCACCAGAAGTACTAGTTGTAGGAAAAGGAGAGGTAGGAAAATTCAAGGAAGGATAAAGTTCTGCTAATGTGGGCTCATCGGAAAGAAGGTCAGTTGACACAAAATCTTCTGAAGCAAGCTCATCAGCAGAAAGAATGAGCCTCCTTTTTAGAGGAGGAGCCCTGGTCAGCTTGCGTCCCGGACGCTTGCCCGCAGAAATCTCAGTTATGGGTTTATCAGAGCTACCAGGGGATGTAAGCTCGATAAGAGGAATAGAGGCAGATGGGGAGACAGTAACAGCTGCAGGAGACGTAATAGCGGGAGCAGGATCAAGGAGGATCTGCGCAGCCGGATCCCTAGAAGAACCTCCTGGAGTCTTATGAAGCCCAGAAGAGCTAGGTATTCCGGCTAAGAGAGCCGGCTCTTCAATTGACGGTGGAGGGGTGATAGCGGCCAGAAATTCGGCCTCCTTGGCGCGAAGCAATTCTTCTTCCACGCGTATTTCTTCGTCAATCAAAGCATCATAAAAACTCTCCACTGTATAAAACAGAGAAATAATTTAGGCAGTTATAAGCAAAAAGAAAGGAACAAGACGTTACCTAAGGAAATGTGAGTATCGGGTTTGACGGGGCTTAAACCAAATAGGTATAGAAGCTCGACCTTCAACCATTTCGGGATCGAGAGTCGGTGACCTAATAACTTCTCACAATAAATAGGAAAAGTAGTGTTACGCTACGCAAGTGTACGGAAATGTCGCAAGTAATATAAAAGATTATCGTATCCACAGGGACTGGAATAAGCACTAGAAGTGTCTCAATGCGAATTAGCTAAACAACTATCCAATCGTTTCAAATGCAAAGTAAGGGTAAACAAATCTAATATTAAATATCAACAAACAAGAGTTTAGTGTTTTGGGTTATGATAAAGGGAGATTCTAGGAGTTTCGGTTTCTTTGTAAGATTTCTTGAATGTAAATTGTTCACCAATTCTTTTCCCTCAATTGTCAAACACTTGTAGAAAGTTGCCGGTTCTCTCTTGCAATAGATAATCGGCTAAGGACTGAGAAATGTATCTAAATATGATCAATTAGATGCGAACCTACGTTGTCCTTACACAAAAGCGCACCTATTACTATGCCTTCCTCGGATATCAACATAGAAGCCCACAACTTATTAATCTATCAAGATACAAGAATCTAATCACAAAATCCATCCTACACTCTTGAATATTCCTATTTCCTCTTCAAGATTATCTCTCAAACATCCTTACACGGGCTTGCACCTGTCACGTGGATCCCTCGGATGATCGAGTGAGAGTTTATCTTTACAAAGTCCACAAGAAATCCAAACAATTAATCAAGAATGAGAATTAAGCACAAATCACCATTAATCATTCAAGATCTAATTGATACAAGCAAGACAATGTCATTGAAACAAGAAAATGGCAAATCCATAAGAAATTACATCAATCCATCATACAAATACTCCCTTAATCCTAGAATACAAGATCTACTCCATGAATCGAGGAAGAAAACCTGAAGAAATAAAGATTACAAGCATGTCTTAAATCCCCAATCCAAGAAACCAAGAAGAGGGGGAAAGAGAAAACTTATCTACGAAGAAGCCTCGTCTTCGGATCCAATCCTCGCTCCGGAGTCGAAATCGTCAAGATCTCCCTTAGAATCGCCCAGAAATCCTCCCAAGAATGGGAGAAAACCACCAAATCTTGCCTTCTCCCAAAGGGGAAGAGATCCCCTTTCCATTCATGAAGGAAGGTTTAAATAGAGGAGGAAATCGGGCGCCACACGACCCCACGACACGGCCGTGTGAGATTCACACGGCCATGTCCAGTTCCTTCTCTGCCAAAGCTGCACGGCCGTGTGGTTCACACGGCCAAGACCCTTCTGCTCTCTGGAAATGCTACACGGTCGTGTGGTGCACACGACCACCACCTGCTTGGTCTCTGGAAACTTCACACGGCCGTGTGGTGCACACGGCCACCACCTGCTTGGCCTCTGGAAACCTCACACGGTCGTGTAGATCCACACGGCCATGTAAGGCATCTGCTCTGATTTCTTCAAATCAAGACACGACCGTGTGAGATTCACATGGCCATGTCCTCTTCCCTTCCTGTTAAGACTACACGGCCATGTGTGGTACACGGCCTGATGCTCTCTCCCTTCAATTACTTCCAAGTTTGCCCGAGGACGCATAATCTTCACCAATTTCGACTCCTGTGTACAGAAAATGCACAAAAAGTAGATCTCCGAACCAAAAGAGTAAATATGCTAAAAGGAAAGCTGGAAGTATAAAAATGCATAGATCAAGCATGCTCAAAGTATGTAAATGTGCGTAAAAACATGCATAAAAGAGTATATAATCTACGCACATCACACCCCCAGACTTAAACCTTTGCTTGTCCTCAAGCAAAATGCTGCAGTCTAAATTCATATGTTCTACAACACATTCATAAAACCTAGTGCACTTTCCTAATTCTATCAAAAAGTTTCATTAACAAGCATGATCATGGAAACAAGTAAAGTATGGTTCAAGCATAAGAATCTTGTGCACAGTGTAAAAGTAACTCAACACCCTTCAAGTTTCAATCCATGTCCTAGTCAAGTCGTCATCAAATTTGAATTCCTAATGTTTCCAGTGAAAGACAAGTAACCAGTGATAGGCACTTACTCACCATTCACTTGGTTCATATTTCTCAACTAACCCAAGGTCTCAAAGGTGTGCTCAATCTCAAGGGAAGCTAAGCAGTCATTTCCCCAGTAACCTAACTCGGTCTCAAAGGGGTGACTTGCTAGATTCCACTCATGACAACTGTTTCTTATATCCTTTTTTTTTTTTTTTATAAGTGTTTGCATTATGCAAAACTTATTCACAAATGTACTTTTAGCACACATGTTGGGATATTTTGATTTTTCCAAATGAGCTTTAATTATTTGAGCCTCATCCAGTAACCAAAATGAAAGTTGAGAAATCACCATGGAAACCAAGTACTAAGCAAACAAGATGAATCATGACTATTTCAATGACATCAACTATTCAAGCATCAAGCACAAGTGTAGTGAAGATAAAATCCTTAAGGTTGAACCAAAACTAAAACTCATCACCATAAGATTCTTAGCTTATTAATGCTTCCCAAGATAGAAAAAAGAACTACACAAAGTTTACTACTAGCATCATTCGAACATCATGAATCAAGACAATAATCGTGCTAACATTTCACTTAAATCCAAGAAAGCATATAAGTGAAGATTTGATGTTCTCAAAAAAATTTTTTTGCCATGATTATTTCAAAAACAAGCAAAATAAAGCAACAAGCAATGAAAATAAGAACCAACATGAAAAACTAGCAAAAACTAAAAACTGAAAACCAAACTAAATAGTACATGACACCCCCCCAGATTAAACTTTTCATCGTCCCGATGAAATCAATATGGTGGAGGAGGTGGAAAATCAGGAAAATCAGGGAAGGAAGATGCAAAATCTTTAACAAACCATTTAACTTCGTTTCTGAAAAAATTATGATACTCAAACAATTTATCAATATCATCCTGCACAAATCTCATAGAACCTCTAAGATCCTCATGAAATTCCATTTTAGCCCTATAAGCATTCATCATTTTAGAAATCTTATCACACAATTCTCTTTCACTCTTGAAACAATCTTGTAGCTTTTTAAATAGTTCCTCCTCCATAAACTTCTTATCTTCAAGAAATTCATTAGTTGAATCGAAATCACTATGAATATTCTTTAAAGCAGAATTAAGTTCTTGAAACATAAAACTATGAACCTCTTGGTTACCCTTAGAAACATTTCTTGGAGTAAAAGTTGACAAAGCTCTAGATTGTTGTCTAGCTAACTTTAAACACCAATTCTCTTTATTATGAATTGTAGTAAAATCATGATTGGGCAATTTTAAAGGGAAACCATTTTTAATGGCTAAACTAAATCCATGCTCTTCATGATTAATCATTTTCATTGCTAAACATGAATTGAAATCCAATGTACAAGAACTCTCCACTACCTCTAATTCACTCAAATCACATCCTAATACTAGGGCCAATTGAGTAAGTAATCCCCCCAAAATAATAGGTGTGGTAGAATTTGATTTCCCTAATTTTGCCAAATGTCTAAGAAAGAAATAACCAGAATTAATTGGAACATTTTCGACCATTGCCCACAAACAATACAAATCTACAAGTCTTACCGATCCCTCTTTGTCCTCCCTTCCAAATATAGTGTTTTTCATGACTAAGTAAGCATATTTAAAAATAGGATTGATAATTTGGAAAACTCTGGAATTATGAGGATCAAATAGCGGTTGTTTAGAAATTTGTTGCCAAAAACGTGAATTCTCAAATTGGGACAAAATCACACACACATCATTTTTTGGCAATTCATAACAAGTATTAAAATCTCCCAACATCCATTCATAACTTTCATTAAACAAACGAAATTTACACTTCCCCCCACCTTGAACATTATCAACCTCTATTGAGCTTAAAAATTCAAGAACAATTCTAGGATAAGTAGGATATTTCATGTTTACTAAACCACTCCATCCTATCCTTTCAAATAGCCAAACTAAATCATCCTTAAACCCCCAAAGTTTCTAAAGTTTCAACATCAAGAAACCTAGTGCCTAAAAGAGGTCGTTTACATAAAGAAGAATATCTATACCGTTTCTCATCACTAGAGAAAACAATACCAAAGTCATTAGAAATACCTTTAAAGCAAACATTCCTCTCCTTTCCTGCAACCACCTTCTCCTTCCCTTTTTTTGTGGCCGAAATCTCCTCAATCACGTTTTTCATGGAAGAAAATCAAATCTCCTAAAGAAGAATGAGAAGGAAAGATTAGAAGAAGTAGTTTAATCCTTTAGAAATGGGAAGATAGGGAAGAGGAACAAGCGGCGGTACACGGCCGTGTGCTGCCCCCCATCCCGTGCCCTAATTCCTTAAGAAGATGTGGATCAGGCCGTGTGATATCACACGGCCATGTTCATTTCTCATCGCACGGCCGTGTCTGTGACATGGCCCCCTTCCCTTTCTTCTCTGGATTCCAGACACGGGCCGTGTCTAAGACACGGCCTAAACCTCTTCTTTCACGGGTTTCTTCGCACGCCCGTGTCTGGGACACGGCCTCTCCATCTTTCTCCTCGGGATTCTTTACACGGCCGTGTTTAGGTGGCACGGCCCAAGCACTTTCCTTCTCTGCAACCTTTGCCTGGCCGTGTATAGCACCCGGCCGGGCTTTATTTTGCACCTAACCTGAAAACAAAATCAAAAATAAGTAGAAACCAACAAAATGAATTTATACTAGCTAAAAGAATTCAATCTGGAGGGCGGGGTTCAGAAAAATACAACCTTTGTACCTCTTCTATTTTCGTGCCATGAATATATCTTTTCAGTCGTTGACCATTTACCTTAATTATCGCAAAATCTTTGTTCCAAATATCTACAGCTCCAAAAGGATAAACCCTTTTTACCTCATATGGACCCGTCCACCTTGACTTAAGCTTCTCAGGAAAAAGTTTTAATTTTGAATTGAACAACAAAACCAAATCTCCTACATTAAAGTCTTTACGAAGAATGTGTTGATCGTGCCATTTCTTCGTCCTTTCTTTGTAAGATTTAGCATGCTCATATGCATCCATCCTTAATTCATCAAGTTCATTCAACTGAAGCTTCCTTTTCTCCCCTGCTTCCTTTAAATCCATATTCAAATTTACAATTGCCCAATAAGCCTTATGTTCAAGTTCAACTGGGAGATGGCAAGGCTTACCATAAACTAATCGAAATGGGGTCATCCCAATAGGAGTTTTATAAGCAGTTCGATATGCCCATAAAGCATCATCTAATTTCGACGCCCAATCCTTCCTTGAAGTGGATACAGTCTTTTCCAATATGGACTTAATTTCCCGGTTAGATATCTCAGCTTGCCCATTAGTTTGAGGATGATAAGTTGTTGCTACTTTATGCTTCACTCCATATCTTCTAAGTAAGTTTTCAAACTGTTTCTCTATAAAATGTGATCCTCCATCACTAATGACTGCCTTTGGCACCCCAAATCTTGGAAAGATAATACTCCTAAATAATTTGATAATTGTTCTCGCATCGCACGTAGGAGATGCCACAACTTCTACCCATTTGGACACATAATCTACTGCCACAAGAATATACCTATTCCCATATGAAAGAGGGAAAGGTCCCATGAAATCAATTCCCCAAACATCAAATAACTCAACCTCAAGAATGTAATTTAACATCGTTTCATTTCTTCTAGTTATATTCCCAGTTCTCTGACATTGATCACAAGACTGAACAAACAACTTAGCATCCTTGAATAAGGTTGGCCAATAAAATCCTGCTTGAAGAATTTTCGTAATCATTTTTGAACTACCCAAATGTCCTCCATAGGATGAAGAATGGCAATGAAACAAGATATCTCTAACTTCTTCTTCAGGTATACATCTTCGATAAATCACATCATTGCATTTCTTATACAGGAGAGGTTCATCCCAAACATAATTCTTAACTTCCGAAAAAAACTTTTTCCTTTGTTGATGAGAAAAATCCGGAGGTAACACTCCACTAGCAAGGAAATTCACAAAATCTGCGTACCAAGGAGTTTTCACACTTGATAAGGCTAATAAGTGTTCATCCGGGAATATGTCATCAATAGGCAAATCAAAATCCACCTCATTTCCTGACTTTTGAGATATTCTAGACAAATGATCCGCTACTACATTTTCAGCTCCTTTCTTATCCCTAATCTCAAGGTTGAACTCTTGCAAAAGTAAAATCCACCTGATTAACCTAGGTTTAGCGTCTTTCTTTCCAAGTAGATACCGGATAGCTGCATGATCAGTATACACTATTACTCTTGATCCCACCAGATAAGATCTAAATTTATCAATAGCAAATACCACTGCCAATAATTCTTTTTCTGTAGTAGAATAGTTTACTTGGGCTGCATCAAGTGTTTTACTTGCATAATGGATCGCATGCAAAATCTTATTTCTTCGCTGTCCCAAAACTGCTCCTACAGCAAAATCACTAGCATCACACATTATTTCAAAAGGAAGATCCCAATCAGGTGCTTGAATGACTGGAACTGTTGTAAGAGCACTCTTGATTTTATTGAAAGCTTCAATACATTCACTATCAAAACAAAACTCAACATCTTTAATCAACAGATTAGTTAATGGCTTGGAGATCTTTGAAAAGTCCTTAATAAAACGTCTATAGAAGTCAGCATGTCCTAAAAAACTCCTAACTCCTTTTATATTGATGGGTGGAGGTAATTTGTCTATTACTTCCACTTTTGCTGGATCTACCTCAATACCACGCTCTGAAATTTTATGCCCCAAAACTATTCCTTCCTTAACCATAAAATGACATTTTTCCCAGTTCAACACTAGGTTTGTATCTTCACACCTTTTTAGAACAGTAGAAAGATTTGACAAACAAGAATCAAAGTCATTCCCATAAACTGAGAAATCATCCATGAAAACCTCCATAATTTTTTCTATTAAATCTGAAAAAATTGCCATCATGCACCTCTGAAAAGTGGCTGGAGCATTACACAGCCCAAATGGCATCCGACGATAAGCAAAGGTACCATAAGGACAAGTAAAAGTAGTCTTCTCCTGGTCTTGAGGATGAATTGGGATTTGAAAAAATCCAGAATATCCGTCCAAGTAACAAAAGTAGGAATGTTTAGCCAATCTTTCAAGCATTTCATCAATAAATGGTAAAGGGAAATGATCATTCCTTGTTTCTTTATTCAACTTCCGATAATCAATGCACATTCGCCACCCCGTCACTGTTCGTGTTGAAATTAGCTTATCTTCTTCATTCTTGATAATAGTCATTCCTCCTTTCTTTGGAACCATGTGGACTGGACTTACCCATTCACTATCCGAAATTGGGTAAATACTCCCTGCATCAAGAAGTTTAATCACTTCCTTCTTTACTACCTCTTTTAAATTTGGATTTAGTCTCCTTTGATGCTCAATTGAGTTCTTGTACCCCTCTTCAAGTAAAATTCTATGCATACAGAGAGATGGACTAATCCCTTTTATATCATCAATTGTATATCCAATGGCCTTTCTATGCAACCTTAACTCATCCAACAGTCTCTTTGTTTCAAACTCATTTAACTGAGCATTAATTATAACTGGATAAGTAGAATTCGGCCCAAGAAATTCATACTTAAGATTTGGTGGTAATGGTTTAAGTTCAAGTTGAGGTGGTACTATTTCTGGTAACACTGGCTCTTGTTCTATCAGCATAGTCTCCTCAGCCAAGTTTTCTTCTAACCACTCTTCATTGTCTAAAGACAGATCATCCTCCTTATGATCACCAAGACATACCCTCTTTTCTGTTGAAAATGCTTTTTCACCAAACATCTTTGATAATGATTCACAACACCAAGGAAATAATGTTTGGAAATCATTTTGATTCAAGATAAGCCCTTTTCCAACATCATCCTTCTCTCTAATGATATCCATTGTTAAGAATGAGCTATCCTGCTCTGCCCAATCATTGGAATTTTGCGTAATTCTGCCAACTATCTCAAAAGTTTCTTCTAGACTTTTTTTCAAAAATGATCCTCCAGATGCTAAATCCAGTTGATTCTTATTTGAGAAAGAAAGCCCAACATAGAACAAATGCATAATTAACCATTTCTCAATTCCATGATGTGGACATAACTGCAGAAGAGAATAATATCTTTCCCAGGCTTGGTATAATTTTTCTCCATCCAATTGCTTAAAATTTAAAATTTGACTTCTCAAATAAGTAGTTTTCCTTGGAGGGAAGTATTGGTCCAGGAATTTTTGCTCTAACTCATCCCATGTTCTGATACTTTGCGACTTTAGAGAATTGTACCATCTTTTTGCAGCATCCTTCAGACTAAAAGGAAAAGCAAGCAGCTGAACAATATCAGATGAGACTTCTTCATATTTCAAAGTATAACAATATCTATAAAACTCCATCAAATGGGAATAAGGATTTTCAATCTCCAATCCTCCAAACTGAGTTTTCTGAATCATGGAAACAAAAGATGGTTTGAGTATAAAATTTCTTGCTTGTATGTTAGGGTAAACAATTGCTCCCATTTGTTTTGCAGACTTCGGAGCTCCATAATCTCCTAGTGACTTGCACACCATGTTTAGATATTCTTGTTCTTCGATTTGCCTTTGCAGAATTCTCCTTTTATGGAAAGTTCTGTCAATCTCAGGGTCAGAAGGAAAGAATTCCCCTGCAAAGTTAGATCTTCGCATACACAAGAACAAGATGGCAAATGACAATTCAACAGAAAAAGAAAAATAAAAGAATAAAAAATGCAGAATTGAATTTGTACAAAGAATTAACAAGAAGTAAAAGTTATACAAGAAAGTAAAAACAGAAATCTAATGATTAGTTACAACTATGCAATATGAAAGGAAAACAAATGTTATGTTTAGTCTAACTCAATTGATAATTCCTAATGTTATAGCGCAGTCCCCGGCAACGGCGCCAAAAACTTGTTACGCTCCGCAAGTGTACGGAAATGTCGCAAGTAATATAAAAGATTATCGTATCCACAGGGACTGAAATAAGCACTAGAAGTGTCTCAATGCGAATTAGCTAAACAACTATCCAATCGTTTCAAATGCAAAGTAAGGGTAAACAAATCTAATATTAAAGATCAACAAACAAGAGTTTAGTGTTTTGGGTTATGATAAAGGGAGATTCTAGGAGTTTCGGTTTCTTTGTAAGATTTCTTGAATGTAAATGGTTCACCAATTCTTTTCCCTCAATTGTCAAACACTTGTAGAAAGTTGTCGGTTCTCTCTTGCAATAGATAACCGGCTAAGGACTGAGAAATGTATCTAAATATGATCAATTAGATGTGAACCTACATTGTCCTTACACAGAAGCGCACCTATTACTATGCCTTCCTCGGATATCAACATAGAAGTCCACAACTTATTAATCTATCAAGATACAAGAAACTAATCACAAAATCCATCCTACTCTCTTGAATATTCCTATTTCCTCTTCAAGATTATCTCTCAAACATCCTTACACGGGCTTGCACCTGTCACGTGGATTCCTCGGATGATCGAGTGAGAGTTTATCTTTACAAAGTCCACAAGAAATCCAAACAATTAATCAAGAATGAGAATTAAGCATAAATCACCATTAATCATTCAAGATCTAATTGATACAAGCAAGACAATGTCATTGAAACAAGAAAATGGCAAATCCATAAGAAATTACATCAATCCATCATACAAATACTCCCTTAATCCTAGAATACAAGATCTACTCCATGAATCGAGGAAGAAAACCCGAAGAAATAAAGATTACAAGCATTTCTTAAATCCCCAATCCAAGAAACCAAGAAGAGGGGGAAAGAGAAAACTTATCTACGAAGAAGCCTCGTCTTCGGATCCAATCCTCGCTCCGGAGTCGAAATCATCAAGATCTCCCTTAGAATCACCCAGAAATCCTCCCAAGAATGGGAGGAAACCACCAAATCTTGCCTTCTCCCAAAGGGGAAGAGATCCCCTTTCAATTCATGAAGGAAGGTTTAAATAGAGGAGGAAATCGGGCGCCACACGGCCCCACGACACGGCCGTGTGAGATTCACACGGCCATGTCCAGTTCCTTCTCTGCCAACTTCTGCTCTCTGGAAATGATACACGGTCGTGTGGTGCACACGGCCACCACCTGCTTGGTCTCTGGAAACTTCACACGGTCGTGTGATGCACACGGCCACCACCTGCTTGGCCTCTGGAAACCTCACACGGCCGTGTAGATCCACACGGCCATGTAAGGCATCTGCTCTGATTTCTTCAAATCAAGACACGGC
Source organism: Zingiber officinale (assembly GCF_018446385.1). Lineage (NCBI taxonomy): Eukaryota > Viridiplantae > Streptophyta > Magnoliopsida > Zingiberales > Zingiberaceae > Zingiber > Zingiber officinale. The sequence continues at coordinate 4,579,707 of NC_055990.1, forward strand.
CGTGTGAGATTCACACGGCCATGTCCTCTTCCCTTCCTGTTAAGACTACACGGCCATGTGTGGTACACGGCCTGATGCTCTCTCCCTTCAATTACTTCCAAGCTTGCCCGAGGACGCATAATCTTCACCAATTTCGACTCCTGTGTATAGAAAATGCACAAAAAGCAGATCTCCGAACCAAAAGAGTAAATATGCTAAAAGGAAAGCTGGAAGTATAAAAATGCATAGATCAAGCATGCTCAAAGTATGTAAATGTGTGTAAAAACATGCATAAAAGAGTATATAATCTACGTACATCAAGTAGGAAGGAGATGAAACTCTCTAACATCGGGTAAGGGAGGCAAGAAAGATTTCCAAGCATGAGACCAAGGAATAGGTCCCGGAAACTTTAAAAAGAAAAAACGAGATTTCCAGGCTTTGAGAGACGATGGCATATCTCTAAAAAGGACCATTTTAGTTCTCGATTGGAATAAGAAGACGCCAGGTTCCGAGAGCTTGGGGTAGGAAAACATGAAGAAATTTTGAGGAGTAGGAGGAATATCTCGTAGACGAAACAACATATAAGTACCGCATAGATAACGAAATGTATTAGGAGCAAATTGTTGCAAAGGAATATCAAAATATCGACTTATTTCAATTAAGAAAGGAGGAATGGGGAACCTTAAGCCCCCTATCAACTGGTCCCTGAAAAAAGTCACGCAGTTATCAGGGGGATGATGAGGTCGATCATTCGGTGTTGGGAGTATGATTTTATATTCCTTAGGAATTTCATATTGACGACGGATGGATAATCTAGCATTCTTATCAAAGATAGAAGACATATGGACATACCAAGGAGCAATTGCTTTTTCAGCCATGGACAAAGGTATGGGCTAGAGCAATAATGGATTACTTACTGAAGACAAGAAAGGGGATCGTCGTGAAACGGCGAGCACGAGGACTGGTTGAAGACAGCAACAGGAAAAGAGCTCTAGAGAAGGAAAAAGGAAGGACGAGGTTTAAAGAGGAGACGAAAGGTTTAGGGTTTGAAAAACGCAAGACGGTCGTCAGATTAGGACGTTGGTAGCTCAGCAGACGCTGAGGATCGCAATAGAAAGGCAAAAGGCCTATGTGACGTGGTGATCAGAAAAGGCATGTGTCAGGTCATCATAAAAAAAGAGGGGCATTTATATCAGACGTGACGAATCGGATCGCGATGGGGTTAGTAGTGCCTCGAACATTCTCTCACCCGAAGGAGAGCCAATCACCAGTTCAGAAACCTCGAAAGAAAACGTGATCGACTAGGCATAATAAAATAAAAAGGACTGAACTTTTTGACCATACCCAGGGTAAAGACAAGAATATTTTAAGAGTAAAAAGTTTAGAAGAGTGACAAATGTTAATCTATCCGTGCAGAACATGACTTAGTATTTATTGAAAATATTTTTATTAACGAGGGCAACTGTGGTTATGTTAGATAAATATTGTGGTTATAATATCAAACTATACTAATAGTTAAGATAACCTTAGCTATGATAAATGATATATAGGATACATTAAGAAATGATGAACACAACACCACATTGTAAATGATAGAGGGATTCAATAAAAGCCTTTGATTAGATACAAAAATTTGTCTTTACACTTAGAATCTGATCAAATACATAGCGTCACATTTCCTCAGGAACAGCAAACCTCAAATAGATAACAAATATTACAAGCATAAACTCTTAGGGCACTCAGAAAATTTTAGTCCCACTGGATTCAAACTTACCATGGAGCAGAGATAGAAACAGCCCACTTCGTCCGAGCTTGCCAAGGCACACAAGAGGCAATATTTTGCCCGGGACGAAGAAAGCAACAAAAGCAAGAGAGCTCAAGGGCAATGAAAGAGGGGACATTGATTCATTCCATAATGGAAAAGTAAATGTAGAAACCACTTCCCCTCTCAAGCCGTATGAGCTCAGCAAGTGGAGCAACCAATCTTAGCCCAAGGGTATCATGTGCTGTGCCCTTCACACAACACCTCATTTGGCTGCCCCTCTATAAGTAGTAAAAATTTCTCTGAAGTTTCTTGGGTCCTTCAGAGCACCTGCATCTTTGGATAGAAGATCTGAACTGTGAAGCTTCCTCTCTTAAGACGATCCCTTGAACCCCTGAAGTAGCCGGAGCAAAAAACCCAAAAAACTCATATATAGATCTCACCTGGTCCAACAAAAGTTGCCTCCGAAAAGGAAGATCCACGACCATGGCCTTAGCAACAAAAAGTGGCAAGGAAGAAAAAGAACCGAGAGGGATTGTGGGTGAAAAGAAGGTTGTAGCCCTATTTAAAGGAGAAAAAGGCTTACAGTATGGCCACACTTAATCTATTAAGATAATGGTACATAAAATCTGTGAGGTCATTTCAAAATCTGGAGCGGAGTCACGGGTAGGAAAAGACAAGATCATACTTCTGTCTAGTCAGTCGTCTACACCTCCTTCGACTAGACTTGAAGGGAAGGCTAGTGATATGGGTTAGGTTTTGTGGGTCTACAAAGGAGGAAAGAAAAGCAGTAAAGATAGGCTAACAGCGGTCGGGACAGGCCTTCATAATGAAGGTAGGGTAATATCGGCCGGGACATACCTTCAGGAAGGAGATAAGCCAATATCGGCCGATACATGCCTGCCGAACGAAGGTAGGTCAATATCGGTCGATACATTTCTGCCGTATGAAGGTAAGTCAATATTGGTCGGGACATACCTTCAGAACAAAGGTAAACCAATATCGGTCGATACATGCTTACCGTATGAAGGTAAGCCAATAACGATCGATGCATACTCCAAAGCAAAGATAGACCAATAACGACCGATACATGCCTGCCGAACGAAGGTAGGCTAATATCGGTCGATACATGCCTGCCGAACAAAGGTAGGCCAATATCGGTCGATACATGCTTGCCGTATGAAGGTAAGCCAATATTGGTCGGGACATACCTTCAGAACAAAGGTAGACCAATATCGGTCGATACATGCTTGCCGTATGAAGGAAAGCCAATAACGACTGAAACATACCTCCAGAACAAAGATAGACCAATAACGACCGATACATACTCTAGAGCAAAGATAGACCAATATCGGTCAAGAGGGTTCTTTCGAGCAAAGAACCCACACAGTTCCTTCAATGAATACCTTAGAAACATGTTGAATAAAATATTATTTTGACACAACAAGGATACAAATAGAAGTCACATGAAGAAGAATCATACATGAATATATCGAATAGAATAATTCATAATAGAAAATATATATTTTGGCGGGAAATATGCTTTCAGCTTGTCTTGCAGGCGCTAAACGACAAAGAAGGTACATCTGGGGTACAAAAAAGATTCCTTAAAAATTATCTTCCGTAAGTGTGCAGCTGACATCATCTCATAACGAACTCTAACAAACCGGGTCCACTTCATGGCTACGGAGGTCACATGAAGTGGTATAAAAGGGGGAATCCTCTCCGTTTGCTAGGTAAGTTCACATCTCTAATTTTCGGGCTACTGTTCATCTTCCTTCTTCTTCCTTCCTCGGCATCAAGAGAGATCACTAACTTGAGCGTCGGAGGGCCTAGCCAGGGATTCCCACCCCGGTCTTAGGTCACTGACGATAGTGTTGGTTGGTCTCTTGTGCGCAGGGAGCCTCGGGAGCTTGGAAGTTCGACTTTCTCCTATTTGGACGGGGATTTCTTCCTACTTATCAGATTTCCTTCAGTGACTCTGGTTTTCTTCCGATCCGCTTTGGGTTTCTCGGGTCGAGGTTTCACCGGCATTATTCTTCGTCATTACAGTGGGTTTCCTTCTTCCGGATCTCCTTCACGGTCAGCTTTTAGACAGGATCAATAGATAACAAATAGCCAGATAAACTCCCCAATTTAATTAGGGAAAACTCTAATCGATCCATCATTAATTAGGATTAATTAATGAATTAACTTATATTAATCCCCTTAATCAATTATCCAATCATATCTAACATTATTCAATAACCCCAATAATCCTCAATTTACACAATCATTCCCTTTCGTTGATCAACTTACGATTAACAATATGATCATCTCTAATAATCCAAGGATTAAATCTAATCCAACATGAATCAACTGTAGTTAATTCATCTCAATAAAAATTTACTAAGCTTAATCCATAAACCATCACAACTACAATAGATTAAGCATTCCATAATCACATTAGGTTAGGTTAAACATGAATCCATCATAACTCACCCAAATCTCATATGCTCTCATGTTGATTCACCACTGAAAAATATGTTCGCTGCCAAGGATTATGGTCGGAACAAGATAGAGTTGTTTATTTCTAATTCAAATGCCCTATACAACAAACATCATAACCACATCCAAGCATTAAACCCAATTCTGCACCCTAATATAGGATCAAGCTTAAACTGAACTATAACAGGTATACCTCATCAACAGCAACTGATTCGTGGAGCTAAAGCTCGACCTGGTTGCGATGGCTAGACACAAGAGAAAGCTGCAACAAAGTGTCAGAAGAGAATCAACAATTAGGGCTTGGTGGTGACTGTTGGCATCGGGAGGGGGCGTCGGCTAAGGCTAGGGCAGAGGGAGACGGCGGTGGTGGCGTCGGCTAGGGCAAAGTGACGGCAGCCGACGCTAGGGAAGAGATGTCGTGGACCAAATCCAGGGTAAAACTGAAGAGATAGTGGCCGGAACTGCTCCAACCGACCTCAGATGGTGATGACGCCTGGTGCGGCTCGGGAAGGAGGAGGAGAGGTCGGCGCTAGGGCTGATGCCGGCAGATCAGGGGTTGGGGTCGGCGTCGCATCGGCCAAATGAGAGGAATCGGCTCTCGTCGCTGGCAGCAGAGGGTGCGGGCGTGCGCACGAGGGAGAAGAGAAGAGGATCAGGCTTGTACTCGAGGATGAGGAGGGACCTTGGCTGCGGCGTCGGTTTGGGGAAGAGCAGTTAGGGCATGGCGTCGGGGGAACTCGGGAGAGAAGAAAGCGCGGGGAGGAAGAAACGGAGAAAAGAGAAATAAGAATAAAAGAAAAAATATATAAAGAAAAAGAAAAAAAAAACTTTTCCTCACTTAAATGGGTAGCCTAAACAAGCTTTTCCGGGCCCCATTTTTATTCCCGTTAACTCGTCCATACGAGCTCCGAAAAATTTTCCGAAAAATTTTCAAAAATTCCTGAAAATTCCCTTATTAATATTCGCCTATTTTCGGTATTTTACACAAGGGGAGCTACGGATTAAGGGATCGACAAGGTAAGTCAGGTACGATCTCTTCCACTTGATAAGTTATTCAAATTTGTTAAATTCCTATCAAAAAATTGTTTCAAGTTAGAAAAAGAAAATATAGATTTAAAAATGCAGTTATCCAAAGCATGTCCACTAGAATTATGTGATAATTTGAAAATTGAAAATGACAAATTGAAAACAGAGATAGAATATCTGAAAAATTATGCATGCTCATATAATAAAAATATTAGGAAATATAATAATTTAAACTGGTATTTTAATTACCACAAGGGGCAAATTAGAAAAATTTCTCAGAAAAATATTCCTAAAAAATTTTTAATTGACCCAGTTGAAAGAAACCTATATTGGGTTCCAAAATCTTTTATAAATTAAGCTTTAATTGGACTCAGGGCTTTTAGTGAGAAAATTAAATATTTAATTTGCTTAAAAGGCTTTGTCTAGAAAGTGATTGTTGTTTCAATAACGAAAAAGGTCTAGTGCTTCACCATAGTCTGGAAGCCAATTAATGAAATAAAGTATTTAATTATCTAACTGTTAAGTATTTAGAAATGCATTAAAATTATTTTTCAGTTAGAATTGTTTTTAATAGTAAAAAGAAACCCAATTTTAATGTGAACAAAAGGGGGAGTAGGGAAGAAAAAGTTTGACTTGACTTACAAATTTCACTTAGAAATTTCTTTTTTACTTGCAAGTCTCACTTAGAAAATTAAGTTTTTTAAAACTTATTTTTTTATCCTTAGATTTTTTTTTGGTACCCCACTTTTTTTATGTGATCAAAGAGGGAGAAGGGAAGATTAAGTCTAGAGGGAGGTAGTAGTTCAATTTAAATTTGAAAATCTTTTTACACTTTATTGCATAATTACATTAGTTGTTTAATTCAAATTTTAAATTTGAATTTGAAAAAAAATCTTTTTTGCATAATTACAATTTTATTATCTTTACTTTATGATTGGTTTACCCTAACTTAACATGGGTTGCTCACATCAGAAAAGGGGAAGATTGTTGGAACCCCAAGGTTGTTTTTGGTGTGATCAACCAAGTTAGGTTAGGTCCTGTTATGTTTTGATCCCTGTGTCTAAGTGTGCAGGAGCTTAGGAGCACAGGAAGTCGAGCGGAAGACGCGGCTAGCGAGAAGGACGCCACATGAGACAGTCGACGGGCTCGGTGCATCCGAGGGACGAGATGCTATGGAAGAGTACACCGATGGGCGAGAATGACGTGCACGGTGTTCAAGGGATGAGAAGCCAGAGCGGAAGCCTGCTCGAGGAGAAGGCCGAAAATTGGGTTCGGGTGACCCTATTTCAGTTGACCGAAATCACCCAGGCGATCGGAATAGTAGAAGAGCTAAAGTAGAGCTATACAGCTGCTAGAGGTGCCTTCAACAGAAGTTGAAGGTGCCTCCACGACCTTCAGGCAGAAGGCGCCTTCAACTAGCCATGGAAGGTGTCTTCCATGGCCATGGAAGTAGCCTTTGACCAGACAATTTGGCCGTTGCGGAAAGGATAAAGTTTTATCCTTTGGTCTCGCTGGAGACGCCTTCTAGCCCGATGGAAGACACCCTCATCTTGCAAATAAATTTTTCTAGGGTCTATAAAAAGACCCCTAGACCTAGGATAGAGGTAACAACTTTTGTATTCAATTTCCTAGTCATTTCTGAGCTTTCACTGTGTGTAAAAGGTTTCTCTGTCTTCACCGAAGAAGATTCTTAGTGAGCTTTCATCTGCCTTGGATTAACAAACATTTAGGTTGTAACCAAGTAAATAGTGACCTTTTACTCATTTCTTTTAAGTTGTTAATTCTATTTTAATTGCTTTATTAATATAAGTGAAAGTCGAGAAAGATGTTTTGTTTTAGTGTTTCAGGCAACTCAACCCGGTCCTCTCCAGCCGGCCTACCCGGGTCAACACTATACACATGAAATATCCCTCCATATCAAAAGGCAAACCCTCAAAACTGACCTTGTTATAGGCTAACCATACAAGATGTACCATGCACAATATCACCAAGTGCCTCACTCTAGTCATAGCCCGGGTACCTCTGAACTGTTGCTTGATGACCATCTCTTGTTCATCCCCAACCAAGCTCCAACCCTCCATTATAATAATCCCATCATTGAGCATCTGGAGAAGAGGGAGGTGTTTTTGCGCCTCCTCTGTCTGCCTACGTAGGGCACATGCACATCTTATCCATAATAAAGTCTAGTCAATCCCTTGTAAGGAAACAGTAATTATATCGTGAACCCCTAACTCTACTGGATATAAGCCTTTTATACTAGCCCATAGTTTTCAAGTCTAGGCAACCTTCCTTTGATTTACCAATTAAACAAATCCAGAAGCATAGGATTTTTTATCTTATTGAAGAAAAATGATGTAGAACCATGGATGTTTAAGAGTTTGTTGAATATTTTTATCATTGCACCATGTCGGGAGCTTGTATAGTCATGTCATTGACAACCCCTTTAAGGTGACCCCTATTGGTTGCTACTCGGAAAGCCTAGAAGTTCCACTGTACAAAAATTTTGTACATAGGTCTGAACCTTTTCCTAGCTACCATGTGTTCTTTTAAATTAAATTTTGGATCGTCTGCGGAACTTAACACGTTTGATCCAAAACTTAATCTATTTGTTCTTTTAGGTTTTGACTTGGATCTCCTGCGGAACTTAACACGTTCGACCCAAATCACCTTAAGTTATTAATTCCATTAAATATTAATTTCCATAATTGGTTCCCAGTACTGACGTGGCGAGGCACATGACCTTTTTGGATATGGGAGCAACCACCACCGACTAGACAAAACCTTTTATAGAAATCTAATATTTAATTTCCTAAAATAACTTTAGGTTAACCGAAAAGAACAATCAAATCACAAGGAAAAAATAAAACAAAAGAACACAACTTCGAAAAATATATTCGAAATACTAGAACGTAAGTCTCTTGTATTTGATATTATTTCCATAAATAACTAGCATGATGCGGAAAGGAAAAATTACTAGTTATACCTTCTAGAAAGACCTCTTGATCTTCTACCGTATTACTCTTCTAACCTCGGACGTTGTGTGGGCAACGATCTTCCGAGATGAGAAACCACCAACCACCTTCTTCTTCTCCTAGCTAGGTTCGGCCAACAATAAGGAAGCTTCACCAAGGAAGAAGATCAAAACACCAATCAAGCTCCAAGAGATGCTAGCTTTCTCTCCTTCTTCTTCTTCTTCTCCAAGTAGTATCCGGCCACCACAAGAGCTCCAAGGGGAGAGAGAGGTTCGGCCACCACAAGAGGAAGAGAGGGAGAGGATGATGATGGCCGGCCACACCAAGGAGTAAAAGAGGGAGAGAAATAATAGAGGTTGTGTCTTGTGAAGGCACCCCCACCCCTTCTTTTATATTCCTTGGCCTAGGTAAATAAGAAAATTTAATTACAATAAAATTTCCTTAATTTCCTTGACATGATTTAATTGAGAAAAAATAAAATAAAATTTCCAATTAAAATAATATTGGCCGCCCACATCAAGAGAAATAAATTAGACAAGTTTTAATCAACAAATTAAAACTTCCTAATTTGTTTCCGGAAATTTTAAAAATAAAATTTCTCTTCAAAAATCTCTTCATGGTTGATAAAAAGAAATTTCTATAATTTTAATTTAACATCATGTGAATAATTTTTAAAGAGAAAATAAAATATCTCACCAATCTACAAATAAGGAAAGAGATCTAATCTCTTTCTTTAATCTTTTGTAGATCTTTTACAAGAGAGATATTTTAATTTTAATTCTCTTTAAGAAATTATATCTTCCACATAATAAAAATTAAAATCCTTTTAAATTTAATATGATCGGCCCCTCTAGCTTGGGTTCAAGCTAGGGCCGGCCACCCCAATTTATGCTTAGGCCGGCCCTAGCTTGGTTCCCAAGCTAGCTTGGTCGGCCCCTATTAGGTGGGTATAGAAAGTGGGTATAGGTGGGTATAGTACTCTATAAATAAGAGGCTACGATAGGGACCGAGAGGAAGAATTGGTTTTGGTCTCCCGATAAAATTAAGCATCCCGTGCTCGCCCCAAACACACAACTTAATTTTATCAATAATAATTCATTCCACTAGAGAACTATTATTGAACTACGGCACCAATCCCAAATTACATTTTTGGGCTCCTTCTTATTATGAGTGTGTTAGTCTCCATGTGTTTAAGATATCGAATGTCCACTAATTAAGTGAGTTACTGACAACTCATTTAATTAATATCTTAATCCAAGAGTAGTACCACTCAACCTTATCATCATGTCGGACTAAGTCCACCTGCAGGGTTTAACATGACAATCCTTATGAGCTCGTCTTGAGGACATTATCAACCTAGTATCTCTAGGACACAGTTTCCTTCTATAATCAACAACACACACTATAAGTGATACCATTTCCCAACTTATCGGGCTTATTGATTCATCGAACTAAATCTCACCCATTGATAAATTAAAGAAATAAATATCAAATATATGTGCTTGTTATTAAGGATTAAACACTCAAATATAGGTCTTTGTTTCTTTATAAAGTCAGTATAAAAGAAACGACCTCAAATGGTCCTACTCATTACACTCTAAGTGTACTAGTGTAATTATACAGTCAAGATAAACTGATACCTAATTACACTACAACCTTCTAATGGTTTGTTCCTTTCTATTTTGGTCGTGAGCTACTGTTTATAATTTATAAGGTACTGATAACATTATCTTCTGCATGTGACACCACATACTATGTTACCTACAGTATAAATTAATTGAACAACTACAACTAAATGTAGACAATTTGACCAAATGTGATTCTTTATTCATAATGAATGTTTACAAAGCTTAGACTTTCAGTATACACTCCAACAACCCCCACTATTTGAAAGGGAGGTAAATAACGAAGGGTTTCGTCCAATAACAGCAGCATAGGCAAGGAAGGGTTGAAGTAATCAACGGGACATTCCACATCTGTTGAAAATTAACTCCAGATCTATTAACAGTAATATCTTTACATGAATCAACTGCACTACCCCATATAGTCATATTATTGCTAGAATCTTAGAAGGTCATTTAGTAGGTTTATCGTGTTAAATTGACCTAAACCTATACAAATATAAAAATAAGTAGTAGGTTTGGAGCCTCTTGTTTGTCACTTTGGATCTATTTATATTTTATTTTTTTTGAGTTTTATAGATCCATGGAGTAGTTAGAGGCAAGGAGTAAATAGCAACATACATGATTATTTCTATTTCTATTTAAGATACGGTAATTAAATAATAAGTGTTATTAAAAAAATAACCTTATGACATTTTTTTTTTAAAATAAAAATTTTGGGATTTAAATCGAGTATGTATGATATATTTAAGGAGATAGAGCTATTAGGTTTAGAGAAAGTATGTTTAGAATGTAGTATGAGTTGATTTATTTCATTAACCTAGGGTATAAGTAATTAAACCTAGGTATAAAAAAAGGGGAAAAAAAACTAAGTTCAGTTTTCCTTAATCCCCTCTCGTGCTTCATCTCCTCAACACCGCTCTCTCCCATCTCCCCAACACTGCCATCCCTGACCCATCGCGTCGGTGCTCGAGCGCCACCAGATCTCTCCTCTCCCGGTGGCGGGCACCAGGTGCTAGCCGGAAGCCGAGCATCCGAGTCCTCCATTCTTCCGTACCCTAACCATCCATCACCACTTCTCCTCGCCTCTGGTCTAATCCCCATTGCCGGTAGCGCACGACCATCTCCAACCGAGCTTCAACAACCCAGTCGTGGCTCTCCCTCTCCCATGCCCTCACTCCTTGTGCGATGCTGCTGCTGTTCCTTCCTTGTGCGCACCACCTCATCTCTGCTCCGACCACGGCCAGCTCACCGTCGGAGTACCCAACACCTCAACTGCCTCCGTGAATATTGGATCTGGTGTGTTCCACAACCACTGGCTGTTAGTCCGCTGGGAGCAATCGCCAGATCATAGAGGAAGAAAAAGGGGGAAAATGAAGAAGGAAAACATGGGTATAAATGAGAGGAAGCTTTAACTACCGGTAGCTCAGTAGCCATCCTCATTGACCAGAACAATTCTCAACGATGCCATCTCCTCTTCAGATTCCAAGAGGAGAGTTCTCTTTCCTCATAGAGAGTTCTCATTCCTCACAGAGAGTTCTGAGTTCTTCACCAAGCGGTTGCAAATCTGATTGGGTAAGATATGTTCTATGGTAGGTTAATTGTGGATTGATTACTTTCTGTGATGGATTTGTGATTCGATCGATTAAATGGATTTTTATATAGATCAATTAAGGGATTGATGATGTTGGAATAAACCTAATTCTATGGATTTGGGTGAATTGAGGTTAATCATTTCAATTAGGGTTTTCCCTAACTAATTTTGGGATTTGGTTTATCTAGTGTTGTATGATGGGCTTAGCTAAACTGTACATGTTATCGTGGAAATTATTTGACATGATCTTTAGATAAAAGGCGAGTACTTCTTGACTTGTTTCTATAGTATCTTTGACCTTAGTGCATAATTCTATTGTTTACATTTATCGTATAGTAATTATTTTTACCTTGATATCTACTATATGTTATTTCTTGAGCTTGATCTTATATTTTAATTTACTGGATCTCTATATAATCTCCTTTGTTTTCGTGCATGTATTGTTCAGATGTGCATGACAATACTAGATCATAGTATGGTTATAGATCGATACTCGTGCATTTACATTATATCTAGTTATAAACTTAGGCTTGTATCTATGAGTATACTTGTGTATACTTATGCAAGTGTATATATGTCAATGAGACTATTCTTACCTATATATGATATATATTATATCCTAGTAGAATGGTAGAGTATTCCACTAGGTATCTTTTTTGGACTGACATCCATGAGTACTTTATTCTGAACCCATTGGTTTACAGTATGATCCTGTCTGAGAGCTTGCGAGATGAAGCACTGGGCGACGATGAGCGGTGGTGAATAATGACTCTGATACCGACGAACAGGAGAGGATCTGAGAAAATCACAGCGGACTTCACAAACGCCTAAATGCAGAACGATAGACCCGAGAAAACCAAAGCGGATCTATGAATAATACCTCACAGAAAGGAACTCCGACAAGGTGTCTCCGTGGATCAGTGAAGACTCAGTAATCCAATGGACGATTTCCTATTCCTGCACACAATAAGACCAACCAACAAAGCGTTAGCGACCTAAGACCGGGGTGGAAATCCCTGGCTAGGCCCTCCGACGCTCAAGTTAGTCTCCGACGAATAGAAGTAGTGTGGAAGAAGATCAAATTTAGGGTTTGATTCTGATGCAATGCGTATGTTTGGATGCCTTGCCAGTGGAGAGGATTCTCCTTTTTATTCCACCTCATCTAACCTCCACAGTCATGAGGTGGACCCCGATTTGTTAAAGTTTGTTAAGAGATGACGTAAGCCAGAACTGCAATAATAGTTTAAGGAATCTTTTTCTTATTCCAGATGTACATTCTTTGTCGTTTAGCATACCTGTAGAGACTTCTAGAAGCTATTTGCTGCCAAATTAATTAAGCTGTCATATGATCACATATTGTTGTGGTTCACCTGTTACATACACTTGGTTAGTCACATAAGCTCATTCTGTATATACAAGGAATATCTTTTGTTATATTAGTCTCGACCGGTATTCTATACTTGATTGGTTATTTATACCTGACTAGGACTTTACTATTATAAATATGCCAGAAACCGTGTAAGGTTGAAGACCTTTATGTTCAATCTACTTCTCATACTCGGCCGTCCTATTGAGCCCGGACGGTCGCACCTTGTCAACCGAGATTAACCAGTCGGGCGTATAAAAGTGTCATTGCCCTTTAACCCTTCCTTCGGTCAATCGTATGCTACTAAATGCCCCTGTGCTTGACTGGTCTATTAAGCCCGGCCGATCCTACCTTATCGACCGAGACTAATCGGTCGGGCGTATATTTAAAATGATTACTATCAAAAGATAGACTTCACCAAGGTTTTCCAAAGTATATTTAAAATGATTTTCAAAACCAATTTCCAACCATGTTCTTTGGGCTCAATGCACATGACTTATACATTAGCTTTCCCAATGATTGGAGTACACATAACTATATGTTTTGATGAAATCAAAACTCAAATAGATGCATTAGATCAACATCTTGAGTCTTGTTCATCATCATAACATCTCACTTGTATCTAATGTGCACTAAAATACATACAAGTCACCTTATAGTTTTTGTGAGATGTAAATTTTGATTTTGCCCTAAACTAGGGATCATGCATATCTATCTAGGCATTTTAAAAATTTTAAATATCCACCTAGGATGTCACTTGTTAGTAAATGTCATTATCCTTATTTATAAGGAAACTAAAATGATGCATGATGACTTATGACATACATCAAGAAGAAAAGATTTTCAAAAGAAAATATACTAATGTTATATGATATATGTATGACATAACATGATATTTTTGTTTATTTTTCATAATAAATATGAATGCAACATATGACGTTATGGTATATGATGGACAAACAATCATGGTAATTTAGCATAAATAAAATATACCTAGATATTCTATCTATGTATCCTTAATCATTAGCTAAACCTAAACTTGATCCTAGATTTTCCCTCATTTCCTCAAGAAAATGTCAAAACCCAACTTGACTTTTCTTTTACTCTTGATTTGTTGTGCCAATTAAAATTGAGTACAATTTCTCAAATTTTGGTACGTTTTACTCTTCCAAAGAGTAATCAAATTATCTTTTTCATTTTCAAAGGTTAACAGAAACCTTGAAAATGCCTCCAAGTGTCAACTTGATCAATGTTGGGTTAACCACCCTACCCATTTAGAGTTGACACTCTCTAAACTCATCTAGGGCGTAGAGAATATGCTCCTCAGAATCCAAAACCTATTGGTGTTCCTTAGATGCTCTAGGTACTTACTAGAGATAACTTCCCTAGATATCTTCCTAATGATTTTTCTATGCTTCTTAGAAGCCTTGATCACTTTCTCTAGGTCAACTCTAGGGATAACTTTCCTTGTAATCTTCTTGGTGACTTTCTTTGACTTCTTAGAAGTGTTAGTCACATTAGTCTTTTCAAAAATACTCCTAAGGTTAACTTCCCTTGTATTTTTGACTTGACCACTAGATCTAGGGTTGGTTCCATAGTTATATGGAATCCTATGATAAGAAAGAACATCCTTCTTGGCTTTGGGTTTGTATCCCAAACCTCTATGACCATTGGATGGTTCTTGTCAACTCTCCCTAGGTTATGCTCATTTCGACCCTTAATAATATTTTTTATTTTCTTTAAGGTCTTTTCTAATTTTTCAAGCCTTGACCTCAAGGCTTGGTTTTCCAACCTTAAATCCTTAGATCTTGATTTTTCTTGATTTCTATGAGCATTTCTATTTTTAGGCTTATAACTAAAATTCTTAGAGTTATTGCCTAATTTGTCTACCTTCCTAGCTTTAGGTGTGATAGTCTTAGCATGATAGGTCACATGATTTTCCTTAATTCTATTATGCTTTCTATTTTCATGATAAATAGCATTAAAATGATATAAATTATTTCTAGCATGTTTTTTATCATGGGTCAAACGAATAGGTTCAATGAATGATATCTTGGATTTTACCTTGGAAGCTCCCCCTTGACTTGTGCTTCCTCCTTTGACTTTGGTCGGCTTCTTCCCCTTTGGACATTGACTCCGATAATGTCCTTTTTGATGGCACAAGAAACACACAATGTGTTTCTTGCTCTTCTTTGTCATGGGGTCGGTCCTCTTGGGCTTCTCTTTGCCCATGGGTGCTACTTGACCCTTCTTTTTGGCCAATTTAGGACACTTACTCTTGTAGTGTCCTTTTCCCCTACACTCAAAGCATATAATGTAACGTTTACTATTTAATATTGAAATAGTTATACCTTCTTTGCTTGTAGGGGTAGCACATGATTCTCCATTTGATTTTTCTTGATTTGTGGAGGTGGCACCATCTTCTTCTTCAATTGACTCTGAGGTAGATACTTCTTCTTACCCTGGTGTCAATGATCTACATGTTGGATCAAGACTGCGCTAGAGGGGGGGGTGAATAGCGCTCGTGATTTTTACGCGTTTTGGATTCGTAAAATTCGTTCGATTTAAAACTAACTGAGTAATGCAGCGAAAAAATAAAAGAACAAACGCAAACACAAGTTATTTACTTGGTTCGGAGCCTTGAGCGACTCCTACTCCAAGGCCCGCGATCGTTGATCGTTTTCAGTGGACAACAACTATAATATCGGAAGATGATTACAATTTCAAGTACAATAAGTGCAATAAAAATTATACTGATGACAAAAATGGGAAACTCTAAGCTCCAGGTCGTCGGGGACTTGTCGTAGCTTGATCGGATCATTTCTTGAGCAGCACACGAAGGATGAATTGTTTTAGAAATGAAGAAATGAAGTACTGCTCGAACACCCCTTAAATAGCCTGCTTGAGGCGCCTCAAACCCCAATCAAGGCGCCTCAACCCTGCCGAGTCAGCTGCGTGGATGAGTGTTGAATTTTTCGTCGCTTATCCTGCTTGAGGCGCCTCCATGGCCAGTCCAAGGCGCCTCCACTCCCTAGTCCAAGGCGCCTCCAGCTCCTCTTCACAGTCAACTTCTGCTTTGCACCCGAGGCGCCTCCAAGTTCCATGGAAGTGCCTCAGACACTATTCATTCGAGGCTTAGCTTGTTCCTTTTGTACCTGCAAGACATGTTAATCCCAAAACAACAGCATGCCCTACAAGACAATATCAACACATATAAAATAAAGTATTAACAGTCTAGAGACTGTCCGGTTTTGACTTTAGATGAAAATGATTTTTTAAATGATTTTTCAAATATTTTAAAATGATTTTTCAAATAATTTTTAAAGGATTTTTAAATAATTTTTCAAATAATATTTAAAGGATTTTTTAAATAATTTTTCAAATAATTTTTAAAGAATTTTTTAAATAATTTTTCAAATAATTTTTCAAATAATTTTTAAAGAATTTTATAAATAAATTTTCAAATCATTTTTAAAGAATTTTAAAATGATTTTTTAAAGGATTTTTTAAATAATTTTTCAAATAAGTTTTAAAATATTTTTTAAATAATTTTTCAAATGATTTTTAAATGATTTTTAAAATAATTTTTCAAATAATTTTTAAAGGAATTTTTAAATAATTTTTCAAATGATTTTTAAACAATTTTTCAAATAATTTTCAAAGGATTTTTTAAATAATTTTTCAAATGATTTTTATAGGATTTTACCAATAATTTTTCAAATAATTTTAAAAAGATTTTAATGTTTTTTATAGGATTTTTCAAATGATTTTTAAAGAATTTTTCAAATAATTTTTAAAAGATTTTTTTAATAATTTTTCAAATGATTTTTAAAGAATTTAGTTGATTTCAATTTGACTAAATTTGAATTAATTTGTTTTAAATTGAATTTACTTGATATTATTGATCTATCTCACCTGATTCTAGGTTATCAATCAGGTAATCTTAAATAATTTTGTGAGATGATTATCTTTAATTTAGGTTATTTCTAAGGATTAATTTACATTTAAGTTAAACTTAGGTTTTCCAATTAATCAATTAAATATGTATTTCAAAGATTAGTTCTCAGGTCGTGGCGAGACACTTGACCTTCTTGAGTATAGGATCATCCACCACTTCCTAGACAGAACCGCTCAAGGAAATTATATATATTTAATTTCCTTTTAGAAACCCTTAGGTTTAACTGAACAAGGGTAAATTACGCCTAAGTCCTTAAACTATCCTAAAACTAAACATGTATAATAATAAAAAAAATCAGACAATTCTATCTATTTATAAAGATGGTCTTTCTATTGGATCCCCCTGGATCATAGCATCAATATGATCTATCAAGGTAGTAGATCTGATCCTTGGGGATCCAATATAGTCCAAGTCCAACTTGATTAGCCAAGTTTGACTTGGGGACCCATGCTTGGACTATGTTTCTATTTTTTTCTATTAACTAAGGATAGATATGCTTTGTATTTTTTTTTGTTTTAAATCCAAGTCCGGATTTGTTGAAAACAGCTCGCTGTTTTCCAAGAATCAAATCAAGATTCTTGGAACCCAGGGTGAACCGTTCTAACGTTTTCTTGAGTTCTTTAATTTGAGTTTTCAAATTAGAATTTTCTTTCTCAAGTTGTTGGACTTGGGTTGAATTTCTAATTTGAACTGGCTCAGTTAAAGAACACGAGTCAGTCGCTTCCTTAAGGGTTGTTACCTCCTTTTGGAGTGACTCGACCCGGACGTTGGATTTAGCCAACTTTTTTAATAAATAAGGAACTAAATTCTTTAAATCATCTAATTGAGTTTCGGCGAGTAGAGAACTTACAGTGGGGTTCGGTCCTTTGGAAACGGATGCGGATCCATGGCTTCGCTCGGACTCGGTTTCTGACTCGCTCTCACTTTCAGACTCGGACTCGGACTCGGTTTCGACGATGTTCGCTTGTATCGGTAGAGCGAGAAAGCTCGTTTGTTCTTCTTCGTTGGTCTCAGATTCATCTGATGACTCGGACCAAGTTGCCTTTAATACCTTCTTTCTCCGTTGCTTTTTATTTGGACAATCCGGCTTGTAGTGCCCCTTCTGGTTACAGCCGTAGCAGGTGACTCCAGTCTTGTCCCTCATGTTTGATCGAGTCGCCTTTTTGTTTCTGCATATCTTTTGTACCAGCCTTAATAGCTCGGAAATAATCTCGTCGTCGTCCTCTGAGTCCGATTCATCTTTGGACTCAGGTTTGGTTTTGCGCTTTATCTTAGCTTCCCAAGTTCTGCTTGTACCTGCAATCAAAGCAATGTCCTTCTCAGCTGGACGTGCATTAGTCTGTTCATGCAATTCGAATTCGGAAAACAGTTCATCTAGTTTAATTGAAGAAAAATTCTTGGAAACTTTGTAAGCATCAACCATGGATGTGTAGGTGCAACGGAGGCCGGCAAGAGGAGGGTGAATTGCTTCTGAAAAATTAAAACTATACTCTTCTCGTACTTTCAACTCAAATAGTGCAATAGTAAATAAAATAATGAAGCAATAAAGAAACAAGAAGACAGGAATTTAACCTGGTTACAACCAAGAGGGTTGTTAATCCAGGGCAGTAAGAAAAGTGCAGTAGAAGATCTCCATTGCTGAAGGCGGAGAAGTCTTTTACACACCAACGGCTCAGAACTATTGCTAGGAAGTTGTTACAGAGTTGAATGCTTGAGTTGTTGTCTATTTCCTAGCTCCAGGGGCCTTTATATAGCTCTTGGAAAATCTATCCCGAGGGTCCAAGGCGCCTCTAATAAGGTCCAAGGCGCCTCCGACGAGAGAGGGGATAAAACTTTATCCAAACAGCTCAACGTTCACTTCTGCTGGGTCCGAGGCGCCTCCAATAGGCATTGAAGGCGCCTTCAAGCTGGAGGCGCCTCCAAGCCTGATGGAGGCGCCTCTAAGCTGGCTGGCAGCCTTTTCCAGCTTGCTTGCTTCTTTGTTTCGTCTTCCGAAGTTCCGCTCTTTTAGGTGATTCCAGCCAACCGAAATTGGGATCACCCGAACCCAATTTCCGGCCTTCTCCTCGAGCAGGCTTTCGTCCAGCTTCTCGTCCCTTGAACGTCGCGCACGTTCTTCTCGTCCACCGGAGTATTCTTCCGCAGCTCTCTCGTCCTTTGGACGCACCGAGCCCGTCGACTCCCTTTTCGTGTCGTCCTTCTCGCTAGCTGCACCTTCCGCTCGACTTCCTGCGCTCCTAAGCTCCTGCACACTCAGACACAAGGATCAAACACAAAGCAGGACCTAACCAACTTGGTTGATCACATCAAAACACCTACGGGGACCAACAATCTCTCCCTTTTTGATGTGCATCAACCCAAGTTCAAGTTAGAGTTAAAATAGACAGAAAAGTAATTTAAAAGAAAATTACTAAACTAACATATTAAGTATCAGTTTGCAATAAATAAAATTGCAACTACTAAATTAAGAGTTAACCAGAAAAAAATATTTTTAATTTAAAAAATTCTCTCTCCCTAAACATGTACTTCTCTAAACTTGTACGTTTCTCTCCCCCTTTGATCACAGAAAAAACGGGGTAACAGAAAAAAGTTTTAGCAAAAAAAAAAAAATTTAAGTTAGAAAAATTTCTACTTTAAGATGAAAAAAAAGTCTAAGTAAACTGAATTTATAAAATTTTCAAAAATAGAAATTTCAAAAAAAAAATTTAAGTAAAATGAAATATTTGGAATTTTTTTAAAAAAAAATTCTAAGTAACAAAAGAATTCTAACTAAAATGATTTGTTTGAATTTTTCTAAGTCAAAAATTGATTTTTAAAAAAATTCTAAGTAAAACTTTCAAGCGACATTTTTCTAGATAATAAAAAATGAATTTTTAAGGAAATGTTTAAAAACTTTTCAAAGCATTATTTAATTCTAATTTTAATCATTTTATCAGAAAATTAATTAAACATTTTTATTTCGATATTTCAACTTCCAGTTCGTGACGAGGCACTAGGCCTTCTTGGTTATTGGAGCAACAACCACTTCCTTAGACAAAGCTTCCATAAAGAAACTCAAAATTTAATTTTCTCACTGTAAGTTTTTAATTAAATAAATTAATTTAGCACAGATTTTGGAACCCAATAGAGGTTCCTTCCTACAGGGTTATTCAAAAATTTAGGGGGTATATAGTTCTTGGGCACTCTTCTAAGTTGACCCTGATGATTTCTAATATACCAATTCAATTTTCCATAAATTCTAACTTTTGATTTTGAAAATCTATTTAGGCATGCATCATTATCTTTCAATTTCTCAATTTCAACTTTTAATTTTTCATTTTCTAATTTTAGATTATCATATATTTCTAGTGGGCATGCTTTTGATATGTTTAATTTCAATTCAGCATTTTCTTTTTCTAATTTGAATAAATCTTTAGAAAGACATTTAATAAATTGAAAGGACTGAGTTGGGGTTAGATTACGTACCTTACTTACCTGACTCGATGATTCTCCCCCTTCATCGTCGCTTTCTTCTTCTGATGATCCTCCCCCTTCATCTATTCTCATCTCTGAACTTGAGTCATCTTCAGGAAGATGGTTGCCTACCAGCGCTAATCCGGAGAAGGCTTCGATGTCTGATTCGGAAGAAGACGAATCTGACCAGGTGACCTTCAGATTCTTGTGCTTGGAGGATTCTGGTTTCTTGTATTTTGTCTTTTCCTTCTGCTTGCTCTTTAATTTCGAGCAATCATCCTTGATGTGCCCTTCTTCGTTGCAGTTGTAGCAACGAACCGTTCTCCTTTTTCGCTTATGCTTCTGCGATCTAAATTTGTTAGATTTAAAAAACTTATTAAATCGTCTTACCATTAATGCAGCTTCGGATTCGTCGATCGAGGTTTCGGAGTCAGAACCATTTGCTCTTGCCTTCAAAGCAATGTTCTGACTTGTCTTTTCTACTCCAATGGGCTCTGTAATTCGAGATTCGTGAAGTTCAAAAGTTGAAAATAGATTTTCTAGAGTACTTACCTTGAAGTCCTTAGAGATGTAGTACGCATCTACTAAGGACACCCACTCTGGAGTTCTGAGGAAGGCATTCAGCGCATACCAGATAGAGTCCCGGTTCGTTACTTCTTCTCCAAGATTGGTTAGTTGCGTGATCATCTCTTTGATCCTTGCTTAGAGTTGCGCTACCTTCTCGCCTTGGTTCATCCGGAGGTTCGTCAATTGGGTCCGGAGGATGTCGCGCCTCGCTAGCTTGACTTCCGAGGTACCTTCGTGAAGCTCCAGGAATTTTTCCCAGAGGTCTTTCGCGGAGGAGTAGCTTCCTATTCGACTTACCTCTTGTGGTGGCAACACGCTCAGCAGGTGGAATTCTACCTTTCCGTTGGCAACAAACTCGGTCTGCTCCTTCTTGCTCCACTGATGCTCTTCTTTGTCTTTCGGAACTTCAAAACTATATTTCATAGTTAGTAAAATATCGAAGTTGGTTTTAAAGAATACCTCCATCCGACGTTTCCACGTCGCGAAGTCTCCGTCGAACTTCGGGGGATGAATATTCGCTCCGGCCATCGTCTTAATCGTTGTGCTTCAGTCGGCGGTTAGTCCTTCTGAGGCGGTCTGGCTTTGATACCAATTGTAGGTGCAGCGGAGGCCGGCAAGAAGGGGGTGAATTGCTTCTGAAAAATTAAAACTATACCCTCCTCGTACTTTCAACTCAAATAGTGCAATAGTAAATAAAATAATGAAACAATAAAGAAACAAGAAGACAGGAATTTAACCTGGTTACAACCAAGAGGGTTGTTAATCCAGGGCAGTAAGAAAAGTGCAGTAGAAGATCTCCTTTGCTAAAGGCGGAGAAGCCTTTTACACACTAACGGCTCAGAACTATTGCTAGGAAGTTGCTACAGAGTTGAATACTTGAGTTGTTGTCTATTTCCTAGCTCCAGGGGCTTTTATATAGCTCCTGGAAAGTCTATCCCGAGGGTCCAAGGCGCCTCCAACAAGGTCCAAGGCATCTCCAACGAGAGAGGGGATAAAACTTTATCCAAATAGCTCAACGTTCACTTCTGCTGGGTCCGAAGCGCCTCCAACAGACATTGAAGGCGCCTTCAAGCTGGAGGCGCCTCCAAGCCTGATGGAGGCGCCTCCAAGCTGGTTGGCAGCCTTTTCCAGCTTGCTTGCTTCTTTGTTTCGTCTTCCAAAGTTCCGTTCTTTTGGGTGATTCCGGCCAACTGAAATAGGGCTCACCCGAACCTAATTTCCTCCTCGAGTAGGCTTCCGTCTGGCTTCTCGTCCCTCGAACGCTGCGCACGTTCTTCTCGTCCACCGGAGTATTCTTCCGCAACTCTCTCGTCCTTCGGACGCACCGAGCCCGTCAGCTCCCTTCCCGTGTCGTCCTTCTCACTAGCTGCGTCTTCCGCTCGACTTCCTGCGCTCTTAAGCTCCTGCACACTCAGACACAGGGATCAAACACAAAGCAAGACCTAACCAACTTGGTTGATCACATCAAAATACCCACGGGGACCAACAGGATGCCCCCAAAGTGTTCCTCGGAAAAGTGTTAAGCGCATACCTTATGACGTCACGATTTTCTATTTGTTAGCAAATCGCGTGGAGTCCGTTAAGGAGGTCCTAGATGCGCGCATGAAGCTACCTCGCCATCTCACTTTCCTGCATTTTTAAATTATACAATTTATTTAAAATTAAATCGCGCTTGCTTACCTTATTATCGGAGGTTCCCTCGTGCAGCTCGATTAGCTTTTCCCATAACTCTTTTGCGCTTGAAAATGGTCCGACTCTGTTCAGTTCTTTTGTTAACCCGCATTATAGCATGCAAGTTGCTTTGGCATCAGCTTCAATCTTCTTCCTTATGCTGGTGTCCCAGTTGATGCATGAAACTAGTTCTCTGATGCCGTCACGTGGAAGTTCGAGACCGGTCTGGATAATAATCCACATCTCGACTTGCGTCTTGAGGTGATATTCCATCCAATTCTTCCAATAGCCAAAGTGCTCGTCAGAAAAGAGTGACAGACGGATTGTGCTAAAACCTTCTAGGAGAGCCATTAAAGAATCTAGCACTTAACAAAAAGAAAAACAAATCCCAGGACTCGATCCTGGATTAGCAGTGCGGGATGTATAATAAAAAGAGAATGAACTCGAGTGGTATTGCACCAACTTCGAGCAAAAATCGATTCGAACGAGAAAACGGATCGGAATATAGCAATTATACTAATTCCGATCGACTCCAAAAAATTGAAAAGACCACGAAAAAATTTACTTGACTGGTTGTTGCACCAAATCGAAGCGACCCCGCTTTGATACCAATTGTTGGATCGAGACCGTGCTAGAGGGGGGTGAATAGCGCTCGTGGCTTTCACGCGTTTCGGATTCGTAAAATTCGTTCGATTTAAAACTAACGGAGTAATGCAGCGGAAAAATAAAAGAACAAACGCGAACACAAGTTATTTACTTGGTTTGGAGCCTTGAGCGAATCCTACTCCAAAGCTCACGATCGTTGATCGCTTTCGGTGGACAACAACTATAATATCGGAAGATGATTACAATTTCAAGTACAATAAGTGCAATAAAAATTATGTCGATGACAAAAATGGGAAACTCTAAGCTTCGGGTCATCGGGGACTTGTCGTAGCTTGATCGGGTCATTTCTTGAGCAGAACACGAAGGATGAATTGTTTTAGAACTGATGAAATGAAGTGCTGCTCAAACACCCCTTAAATAGCCTGCTTGAGGCGCCTCAAACCCCAATCAAGGCGCCTCAATCCTGCCGAGTCAGCTGCGTGGATGAGTGCTGAATTTTTCGTCGCTTATCCTGCTTAAGGTGCCCCCATGGCCAGTCCAAGGCGCCTCCAAGCTTCCAAGGCGCCTCCACTCCCTAGTCCAAGGCGCCTCCAGCTCCTCTTCACAGCCAACTTCTGCTTTGCACCCGAGGCGCCTCCAAGCTCCATGGAGGCGCCTCAGACACTGTTCATTCGAGGCTTAGCTTGTTCCTTTTGTACCTGCAAGACATGTTAGTCCCAAAACAACAGCATGCCCTGCAAGACAATGTCAGCACATATAAAATAAATTATTGACAGTCTCTGGACCGTCCAATTCTGACTTCAAATTTTCAACCGGAAACCCTACGTCGAACCGAAGCCTACTGTTCCTGTAAAATACTGGAAAAATGGTGGAAAATGATAAGGGAATTTTCTGGAATTTTTGAAAAATTTTCGGGAATTTTTCGGAGCTCGTATGGACGAGTTAGCGAGGATAAAAACAGGGCCCCGGGGAAAGCCTGTTTAGGCTACCCATTTAATTGAGGAAATGTTTTATTTTCCTTTTTAATTTCTTTTCTTTTCCTTTTATTTCTTTTTCCCGTTCTTTTCCCGATTCTCGCCGAACATGCGCCGCACCCTTGCGGTTACCTTCTCCCAAGCCAACCCGATCGCCCTTCTCCTTCTCTTCCTCTCCCGAGCGTCGGCCGCCGGCAAGTATCCCTCACCCTCTTGCGACACGCCGACCATCTTCTCTTCAACCTTTCTTCTTCGCTGAGCACTGCGCCATGCCCTAGCGCTGATCGCTGTCGAACCTTGTTCTTCTCCAGCTCGTCGTCGCCAGTCGAGCCTAAACCTTCTTGTCGCGACCACTGATCGCCCTCCTCTGCTGCGATTTGGGAGCACAATAGTCGTGCCCTAGCTTCTAATGGTGCCACCTTTCCTCTCTTTTCCTCTGTCGGTGCCCTAGTTTGGGTCATAGCCAGCCGACTCCCTCTCCACCCTGTGCTCACGACCCGCCGCACAGGACCAGCGCTGGCCATCTCCACACCGTGCCCTAATTCTTGACCCGGTGCTCTAACTGCGATCATGAAGGTAAGGGGTTACTTAGTAGAAAATTTTAGATTTGTTTGGATACCACAGGTTCAGCTTCATAATTTTTCAGCACTGACCTAGGGTTTTCCTTTGCTCGAGTTTTATAAATTTATGGTGTTTCAAACTTTGATTGGTGAAGCTTTGGTTCCGTATGGTTTTGGAATTCGCCGTTGGATTTGTTTGGCTGTAGTGGTCGTTTAATTGAACGAAACTGTGGGGGAATTTTTGCAGTCTTGTTGGGAATTCGTACTTGGGTTTGAGTTTAGCCAGTTGTGGTTTGTGCAATTAGTTAAACTGTACATTATGTGATTTACAGGACTGTAATTCGAGACGAGCATCTCGACGTTGGATTTGGATCAGATTTGGACCCTTATATTGGAGGCGGGTACCTCTTGACTTATCTTTTATGATATTGTCATTGGATATGCATAGTATTTTATAACTACAAGCAATGAACATGTTTGCCTTTGGTATGTCACTGTTTGATATCCATAGCATGTTAGATTTGTCGCCTGTGAAGTATCCGTACTTATATCTCGTGTTTTGTTACCATGAGTATCTTGTTGCCATGAGTACTTAATTACCATGAGTATCTTAGTTTCTAGAATAAGTGACATACCATGTTTTACTGAGGTTAGGACTAGGTTCTGGGCTTTTGGTTTCAGTCATGTGTATCGAGACTGTCTGATACTTAGGTTTTATGCCATGACTGACTTGTGTACCTCTATTTGTATATCATATATGATTCGTGTACCTAGACCTTGATTCTTGATATGTGCATATTGTTGGTACATATGTTATGGAAGAAGATATGTTTAGGATCTAGGTTGCTATACCATAGAGGACCTGTATGCCCTAGATCCGTGGATTGACCTACTGATACTGCGGTACCCATATTATGTATATATGGATTTTTCTATGCTGATCAGGATATTCCATACTTATTATGTTCAGGACATAGGTTTTTGATATTCTATCTGACCTGTGTACTATAGATTTTGGTATGTGACCATCGCTTTTACAGTACCCATTTTGTATATATGGATATAGTTATGTTAATCAGTTTTTGTTATGCATAGTGACATGCATCATGATTGCATGCTGTGCGATTGTCGGCTCCACTATGGTTGAGCACATCGCCAGTTACATGTACTGCACACACCCCCACTCATGGTTTAGTGGTATATCGCGGTGTGTGGCGGTTCTGCATTTGGCTCCGTTGGTCACATGACCCGGTGGTAGTGCGATCGAGTTCCGCTCTGTTTGGCTCCGGCATTTAGTGTAGCGTAGTGGCCGTGACGGTGGACTCTGTTTAGCTCCGTTGGTCCGCTCATGGGTAGTGGACGCAGCGTCGTAGTCTCAAGGAGTTGAGAGCATTGAGCTCCCCCATTTATGATTTGGGGTCACGGGACAGGAGACAGCATCCGTCCACTCGGTCACTCATCGAGGCGGTGGCGACAAAGTGCAGTTGTCATAGCCTACCCATTCGGTCTCGCCGTTTTGTGTGTGAGAGGGGTCGTAGGCGTCAAGGTGACCGGGCGCATCATTAGCATCATATGCATTGATGTATTTATATTATTGTGATTGTGTTTCTGCGTTTGGTTCTGCATTTTGGTTGGATGCATACCTTTGACCTGCATACAGGATTATTGATACTTTCGGTTTGGACGACCCTCTTATCGGATAGGAGTTCTGGTGATCTGACTTCCTCGATTTACCTTTCGGTTTTGCATATTCCTATATATGATTAGGAAGCCGTATTCCATGTTTGTTCTTTATTAGATATATCTTACTACTCATGTCCATTGGTATTCGCTGAGTTGTTGAACTCACCCCCGTTGACACTATCTTTTTCAGGTACCAGGTTATTTATGGTGTCGCTTGGAGCATCCTGTCTGCTGGTCCCCACGTCACATCAGAAGACTTATCGATTCCACGTATGTTTTGTTTGTTTTATGTATCAGTTTGTTTAGCTCTGTACTCTGGTTTTATTTTTTTGAGGGTTGATGTTGTTATGTGGTGTTTTGTATTTATTATTGGTTGTGTAAGCCTAGCCGGCTAGCAGTTTTGTGTTTTGGTTTTGGTACAGCCGAGTGGGCTGCTTTATTTTTTTACTGCGTGGTTGTGTCAGCCAGAGGCTGAATTTGATATTAACTGCGTGGTGTTTGTTTTCTTTTATTGTTATTATTCCAGCCGCATGTGGCTGAGGTATATAGTGTTTGTAGAAAAGTTTCAGATTGTCCGTCGTACAGGGGAGATGCTGTCGAAATTTCTTCGGACAGAGCTCCTCTGGGGCGTGACAATTTAGTGGTATCAGAGCAGGTATACGATACTTGCTATGTGTTCTGGATTTTTGAGATTTATCTGATACCAATTTATTTGGTATCAGAGATCGGCTTACGAGTTTTATTTCTCGTGTTTCGGATTTCATGTTTTAGTCTTCTCGATGTGACTTTTTGGATTTTGGGACTTGGCAGAAGCAGGACATCTCCAAGCTATAGGAGGTATGTTGGTATATGTTATCCTACCTTTTTGGATTAGTTTATGCCCTGTTCATTATTACAGTATGACATGGATTATCACTCTTTACTAGTACCTGTCTTGTTGAGATAGTAGATATTTTATGTATTAGGTAAAACCCTGATGATGATCAACCTTGATAGAGATTAAGGGTTACAGTTTCTGGTGATTTATCATATCATACACTAGTAGTTTTAGCTTATGTTATTACTAGTTGGTTAGCAGATTGAGGCACATACCAGCCTCTGCTTTTAATAGCTGGGTAGTGGATAATATTTATATATTTATGTTGACATAGCCAGTAGTATACCATGTTATCTTAGTTAATTTCATTAGTAGATAATTGATCTACTCTTGTGAGATTGGTCAGTAGAAGTTTGATTTACCATAGTTGCTTGAAGGGGATTAATGTAATCTTGATCAGTTGGTAGATGGCCGATTTAATTTTGTTAGACCGATCAGTAGAGGACCATCATACCCTATTTTTATGGAGATGCTGATCTTTGGGTTGTTTGTGCTTAGTTTGGTATCTAGAGCACATTTGAGTACATGTTGTGTACTGACGTGGAAAAGACTGAGTTGATCGTATATCATTGTCGATTTTGGTCAGTCTTTAGAGGATTGATTTATCCTATTCCGTGGGTACCTTAAATTTAGACTGTTTGTATCTTGTAGGATAACTTAGAAGGTGGCGTAGGGTTTGTGTGGTAGATTGGATTTAAAATATGCTGATTATGCATATATATGAAGTGTACATATGATTGTTATGAGTTGAAGGAGTTCTATGATGGATAGTTCATTTGTAAATAGTGTGGGTATTCCCATCTAGATATGATTATTGTAGGTTCCTTGTGGATTATAGCTATTTAGTTAGCTGTACGTGCCTGATTGACATATTGGAGGTTTCTTAACGATTTAAATCTGTGTCGTGGTATGTGCACATGGGTGTGAGTGTCATGTTGGAAGTATCTTGTCGACTACATCAGTGTTGTGATATATACATATGAGTTTGGTGTGGTATCTGAGGTATCTTGTTGATTATGTGTGATTTGTGAGTGCACCTGGGTTTAGTATGCCTTATTGGAAGTATACATTGCTTATATTCTTGTATGTATGCCATGTGAGTGTTGTTTGAGGGGTATTGTTGATTTTACCTACGATGATATATGCACACGGGTTCGGTATGTATTGTTGGAGATATCACGGTGATTTACACCTATATTGTGAGTATGTTGGGTGTGCACTAATTAGAGGATTATGTTGATCATACCTATGTTGTGTGTGCACGTGTGTTAGGTGTATGGTTGGTAGCATCATGATGAGTCTACTTATGTGGAATATAGAATGTTAAATGTCTACGTTATGATATTAGTTGTATTATCCTGTCAACTAATTCTCCTATTAGTGGGTGACCGACCCACTAGGATGATGATATAGTGGACTATGAATTTGATTTGATTACTGGATTGTGATACCCTAGGCTAACCACAGTGATCTGTGGTAGAGAGATCTCGTGCAGTCTCTAGCTAGATAATTAGGTGCCTTGGACACACATGTTATGGATTGTCTGTGGTGGAGCGTTACTCCCACCTATTGCGGATTGCTTATAGCGGAGCATTGCTCCCATATCTATTACAGATACATTTTCGGATTATTTGTGGTGGAGCGTTGCTCCCACATATGGAGGATTTCTTGTGGTAGAGCGTTGCTCCCACATTTGTGGTATTTCGTGTGATGGAGCGTTGCTCTCACACTAGAGGATCTTTTCCTTGGTGATTTATGTTATTAGTGGGTGATCAGATCTGTTTATTGTTGAGGATCTTATGGTTAGGAATGTCTGTGATACAGACATGATGTGTCTTGGTTTTACCATTAGAGCTTACGGAGCCCTAGATGTTATCATGGACTCGATGATTTTAGTATTCCCAGGATGTTTGGATCTGTGCCCATTGTCTTTGTTGACGATGTTGTGATTTATTACGGATATGAGGTGAGACACGTGCATCACCTTTGCATAGATCTAGAGATGTTTCAACGAGAACATCTATATGCAAAGATCAATAGTGCGTGTTTTGGGTGTCTTCTGTGAGATGTTTGAGACACACGGTCACCAGAAGGAGTATACCGTGGTTCCACAGGAGATCGAGGTAGTTACCGTTGGGAGTAGACAGAGTCTATAGAAGAGGCTCGCAACTTCCTTTGTTTGGCCGATATTTCCGGAGATACGTTGAGGGTTTCTCACGGATTGCTATGCTACTTACACGCCTGACCAGGAAAGGCGTGAAGTTCACTTGGACTGAGAAGTGCAAGACCAGCTTCTAGGAGCTGAAGCGGAGACTAGTGTCGGCTCCGATTTTGGTTTTGCTTTCTGGAGAGGACGGATATGTCCTCTACACCGACGCATCTATTCAGGGTTTGAGCGCTATTTTGATGCAGCACGAAAGAGTAGTCTCCTATGTTTCTCGTTGATTGAAGGAGCATGAGAAGAACTACCCTGTATATGATCTGGAGCTAGTCGCCATTATTTTTGCCATGAAGATTTGGCGACAATGTTTATATGACGTTACATTTGAGATTCTCACTGACCATAAGAGTCTCAAATATCGGTTTACTTAGAAGGAACTTAATCTCCGACAGAGGAGAGGGATGGAGTTCCTGAAGGATTTTGATTGTACCATTAGTTATCACCCAGGAAAAGCTAATGTGGTTGTCGACGCACTTAGCCGGAAGTCCAGAGGGACTTTAGCTTGCCACCGAGTTGTGGTCACAGACTTGATTCAAGGTTTCTCCTATTTGGGGCCTTGAGAGGATAGGACAGACAGAGCAGGGTACTCTGGTTACCATGGTTGCTCGGTCGTTAATCAGGATGAGGATACGATAGCCCTAGGCTGCTGACCAGTATTTGTAGTTTATTTACAGCCAGATAGTTTCCGGGTAGCAGACCGAGTTCACACGAGACGAGGAGGGTGTTATACACTTCCGAGGCAGATTATGTGTACTTCAGTCTCATCCGATTTTACAGGAGCTATTTCCGGAGGCTCATCGCTCTCGATTTGCGATCCACCCAGACGGGATCTGCATGTATCGAGATTTGAGGCGTTCCTATTGGTGGGACGGTATGAAGGAAGACATCGCGGAATTTATAGCTAGATGTCTTGTTTGTCAGCAGGTGAAGGCTGAGCACTCGAGACTTGTCAGATTTCTTCAGTGGATTCCTATTCCTGAGTGGAAATGGGAACATAGCACCATGGACTTTGTGGTGGGTTTGCCGAGGACACGACAGCGCCATGACGCGATTTGGGTAATCGTTGAGCGATTTACCAAATCGGGCACTTCTTAGCGATCCGGAAGACTAATTCCCTGGATCGATTGACGGATCTGTATTGCCGAGAGGTCATCAATTTACATGGTGTTTCTTTGAGTATCATTTCGGATAGAGACTCTCGGTTTTCGTCTCGATTTTAGCAGAGTCTACCGCAGACCTTGGCACTCAGCTCTGTTTCAGTACAACTTTCCATCCGCAGACAGATGGACAGTTGGAGAGTACCATTCAGACACTAGAGGACTTGCTGAGATTGGGTGTCTTGGATTTCGGAGGCAGTGGGGAGGACCACTTGCCATTTGTAGAGTTCGCCTACAACGACAGCTTTCTTTTGGCTATCCGGATGACACCGTTTGAAGCGTTGTATGGTAGGTCTTATCGTACACCCACCCTTTGGGATGGGGTTGGGGAGGTCTAGATGTTGGGACCTCATAGAGCTCAGCAGAACGAAGAGCTGGTCTGTATTATCAGACGGAGAATGTTAGAGGCGCAGGATCGCCTGAAGTGTTATGCTGATTGGAGACGCAGACCCTAGCGTTCGCTATTGGCGACCATGTATTTCTGCGAGTTTCACCCACGAAAGGAGTGAAGAGATTTGATCTCAGAGGTAAGCCAGCTTCGCGATACATTGGATCTTTCCAGATCTCGGAAAGGATTGGAGTAGTAGCTTACCGGTTGACACTGCCACCGTCCCGGGCAGTCGTTCACGCCGTATTCCACGTATCTATGCTGAGGAGATACGTACTCGGCCCGACAAATGTACTGACAGATGTCTCAGTTCCTATTCAGCCTGACGTCACTTATGAGGAGATTCCGGTATGGATTCTAGATCGGAAAGAGCATCAGTTGTGGAACAAGACTACCCGGCTGGTTAAAGTCGAATGACATCATCATTTGGACGAGGAGGTTACTTGGAAGCTCGAGGATATTATCCGAGCTCGATACCCCCATCTTTTCACTTGAGGTATGTGAGTAATGGTTCCGTTCAGCATTTATACAGGTTATCTTTTGCTAGTACCTGCTGATAACAGACAACGAAATTTGGAGACCAAATTTTTATTAGTGGGGAAGAATGTAAAATACTGGAAAAATGGTGGATAATGATAAGGGAATTTTCTAAAATTTTTGGAAAATTTTCGGAGCTCGTATGGACGAGTTAGCAAGGATAAAAACAGGGCCCCGGGGAAAGCCTGTTTAGGCTACCCATTTAATTGAGGAAATGTTTTATTTTCCTTTTTAATTTCTTTTCTTTTCCTTTTATTTCTTTTTCCCGTTCTTTTCCCGATTCTCGCCGAACATGCGCCGCACCCTTGCGGTTACCTTCTCCCAAGCCAACCCGATCGCCCTTCTCCTTCTCTTCCTCTCCCGAGCGTCGGCCGCCGGCAAGTATCCCTCACCCTCTTGCGACACGCCGACCATCTTCTCTTCAACCTTTCTTCTTTGCTGAGCACTGCGCCGCTGACGCAGATCTTGTTTGCTTCCACTGCTGTCCACCGAATCTAGGAGAGGAAACCTAGTTCAGATTTGTCGCCACCGGATCACAGCGACGCCACATACTCACTGCCGGCCTCCCCTGTGCTCTATCGTCGGCACTGATCGCCCTCCTCTGCTGCGATTTGGGAGCACAATAGTCGTGCCCTAGCTTCTAATGGTGCCACCTTTCCTCTCTTTTCCTCTGCCGGTGCCCTAGTTTGGGTCATAGCCAGCCGACTCCCTCTCCACCCTGTGCTCACGACCCGCCGCACGGGACCAGCGCTGGCCATCTCCACACCGTGCCCTAATTCTTGACCCGGTGCTCTAACTGCGATCATGAAGGTAAGGGGTTACTTAGTAGAAAATTTTAGATTTGTTTGGATACCACAGGTTCAGCTTCATAATTTTTCAGCACTGACCTAGGGTTTTCCTTTGCTCGAGTTTTATAAATTTATGGTGTTTCAAACTTTGATTGGTGAAGCTTTGGTTCCGTATGGTTTTGGAATTCGCCGTTGGATTTGTTTGGCTGTAGTGGCCGTTTAATTGAACGAAACTGTGGGGGAATTTTTGCAGTCTTGTTGGGAATTCGTACTTGGGTTTGAGTTTAGCCAGTTGTGGTTTGTGCAATTAGTTAAACTGTACATTATGTGATTTACAGGACTGTAATTCGAGACGAGCATCTCGACGTTGGATTTGGATCAGATTTGGACCCTTATATTGGAGGCGGGTACCTCTTGACTTATCTTTTATGATATTGTCATTGGATATGCATAGTATTTTATAACTACAAGCAATGAACATGTTTGCCTTTGGTATGTCACTGTTTGATATCCATAGCATGTTAGATTTGTCGCCTGTGAAGTATCCGTACTTATATCTCGTGTTTTGTTACCATGAGTATCTTGTTGCCATGAGTACTTAATTACCATGAGTATCTTAGTTTCTAGAATAAGTGACATACCATGTTTTACTGAGGTTAGGACTAGGTTCTGGGCTTTTGGTTTCAGTCATGTGTATCGAGACTGTCTAATACTTAGGTTTTATGCCATGACTGACTTGTGTACCTCTATTTGTATATCATATATGATTCGTGTACCTAGACCTTGATTCTTGATATGTGCATATTGTTGGTACATATGTTATGGAAGGAGATATGTTTAGGATCTAGGTTGCTATACCATAGAGGACCTGTATGCCCTAGATCCGTGGATTGACCTACTGATACTGTGGTACCCATATTATGTATATATGAATTTTTCTATGCTGATCAGGATATTCCATACTTATTATATTCAGGACATAGGTTTTTGATATTCTATCTGACCTGTGTACTATAGATTTTGGTATGTGACCATCGCTTTTACAGTACCCATTTTGTATATATGGATATGGTTATGTTGATCAGTTTTTGTTATGCATAGTGACATGCATCATGATTGCATGCTGTGCGATTGTCGGCTCCACTATGGTTGAGCCCATCGCCAGTTACATGTACTGCACACACCCCCACTCATGGTTTAGTGGTATATCAGGCCGGTGTGTGGTGGTGTTTGGCTCCGTTGGTCACATGACCCAGCGTGGTAGCCGGCTGTTTGGCTCGCCGGCATTTAGTGTAGCAACGTAGTAGCCGCACGGTGGACTCTGCTTGGCTCTTAGTCGGTGACTCGCGGTATGGTGGCCAGAGATACCTCCCGCCATCGTCGTGTCGGAGTTGAGAGCATTGAGCTCCCCATTTATGATTTGGGGTCACAGAGGAGTACTCGACAAGATCCCGTCCACTCGGTCACTCAGGAGGTGATGGCAGAGTGCGCAGTTGTCATAGCCCTACCCATTCGGTCTCGCCATTTGTATGTGAGAGGACTGACTGGCGTCAGGGGTGACCAGGACGCGTCATTAGCATCATATGCATTGATGTATTTATATTATTGTGATTGTGTTTGCTGCATTTGGTTGCTGCATTTTGGTTGGATGCATACCTTTGACCTGCATATAGGATTATTGACACTTTCGGTTTGATGACCCTCTTGTTTGGATAGGAGTTCCTGGTGAGTACAATTTCCTCAGTTACCTTTCAGTTTTGCATATTCCCTATATATGATTAGGAAGCCGTATTCCATGTTTGTTGCTGTTAGATATATCTTACTACTCATGTCCATTGGTATTCGCTGAGTTGTTGAACTCACCCCCGTTGACACTATCTTTTTCAGGTACCAGGTTATTTATGGTGTCGCTTGGAGCATCCTGTCTGCTGGTCCCCACGTCACATCAGAAGACTTATCGGTTCCACGTATGTTTTGTTTGTTTTATGTATCAGTTTGTTTAGCGCTGTACTCTGGTTTTATTTTTTTGAGGGTTGATGTTGTTATGTGGTGTTTTGTATTTGTTATTGGTTGTGTAAGCCTAGCCGGCTAGCTGTTTTGTGTTTTGGTTTTGGTACAGCCGAGTGGGCTGCTTTATTTTTTTTACTGCGTGGTTGTGTCAGCCAGAGGCTGAATTTGATATTAACTGCGTGGTGTTTGTTTTCTTTTATTGTTATTATTCCAGCCGCATGTGGCTGAGGTATATAGTGTTTGTAGAAAAGTTTCAGATTGTCCGTCGTACAGGGGAGATGCTGCCGAAATTTCTTCGGACAGAGACTCCTCTGGGGCGTGACAGTTCCCTCTTCCAGGGAACGCGTCCTCACTTATTCCACTCAGGAGAGTTTACCTTTTGCCAGTTCAGTCCTCCAGACCGACTGGACTTTTGCTCTGCGATCAAGTCTTCCGGTCCTCATGCTGGACGTCCGATCCACGACCTGTCCAGTCTTCCACCTGGTTCGTGACACCAAGATTTTAACCTAGGGTTACCGTCCCCTAGGATTTTTGCCTGAAGACCTCGACCCGCCAAGGCTTTCCGCATAGGGTTACCACCCTCTATGACCTAGGGTTACCGCCCCCTAGGGTTTCCCACTTGCCTAACCACAGCTAAGACTTTTGCCTAAGTACACTTAGGACTTTTCCTACAATGCTCATTCAACATATTAGTAAACAACACATCTTAATTTTGAACCCTTTGACATAATCAAAATATAGGTTCGATCATCGTATGTTTCCCGCACCAACACTACACTCTCCCTCAATTCTAGAGGTGGAGGCTTCATCATCATCATCCTCATGTACATGAAACAAAGAGTATGCTCCTTCCTTGCCTTTTTCTTTGCACTTTGTGGAGGATGAAGCTTCTTGTTCTTCTTCTTCCGATGTTGAGCATCTTTCAACCTTAGAGTCCTCTTCCTCTTGGTCTTGATCCAATGAGTTGTCCTCTTTGGATTTCTCTTGATTTGGTATAGTGGAGGGAACCTCATGAATCTTCGTCAATTTGCTCCAAAGCTCCTTGGCATCCTTGTATTCTCCAATTTGAGTCAAAATATTGCTTGGCAATAAATTAATGAATAGCTTGATCAACTTGTCATTTGCCTCGCTCCTTTGAATTTGCTCTTGACTTAATTTATTCTTCTTGAGGAGCTTGCCCTTTGAATTTGTTGGAGCTTCAAAGCCTTCCATTAGAGCAAACCATTGCTCTATCTCCATCATGAAGAAGTTTTCGATTTTTGATTTTCAAGAATTGAAGTTTGTCGATATGTATTGTGGAGGCACCATTGTGTCAAATCCAAGTCCATCTTGAAATTCCATTTGAAGTTGAGCCTTTGATGAAGTCTTTGAATTTGTTAAACTTTGCTTCAACTTCTTCTCCCTCTAACTCGTTGCCCTTTCCAGCGATGATTCCGGTAAAGAGCGACCTCGCTCTTATACCACTTGATAGGATCGATTTGTAACTAGAGGGGGTGAATAGCTCATCGCGTTCATTGTCTTGATGCTTCATGATGATGTGTTGCCGAAAAGAACTCGAAGCAAACACTCACAACGCTAATAAGAGGATTTACTTGATATCCACCTTAAGAAGATGTGACTAATCCAATGATACACACACGACGCTCACTCCACTAATAAAACTCTCATTCTTGGTAACTACCGGAGGTGGAGAAACCTCATACAACATTCACACATACAACAACTCAACACAAGAAGAAAAATACAATGAATACAAATGAAAAACTCTCTTCTTGCTCGCTTGTTGCTTGTAGTTGCCTTTTGAACCTTGGAAGTGCACCAGCACTTGTCCCCAGGAGCCTCCAAGAACTGACGAGAAGTGTCAGAGAAGATCGCGTGAAGATTAGGAAGAAGGATTACCGCGTTTGAACACTTTGTCGCCTTTATATCTACGCTTCTAAGGCTTCCAATCGATTGCGACTTCAGATCCCAGCGATCTCGGTTGTCCAAAACCTGCATCCTGCACAACGGTCATATCCCAATCGATTGGGGAGGCTTGAATCGATTAGCTGATCGATTCAGAGCGCCTCTGTGCTCTTCGCTGGAAAAGCCTAAATCAATCAGCTGATCAATTCAGAGCGCCTCTGTGTTCTTCGCTGGAAAAGCCTGAATCGATCAGCTGATCGATTTAGCTTTCTCGTGTCACACACGATTTCCGGCCCCCAATCGATCGGCTGATTGGGGAGGCTTCTATTTACGCAATAAACACCCCCAATCGATCGACCAATCGATTGGGCTGCTGTTTATCACAACATTCTTCCAATCGATTGGCTGATCGATTGGTCTTTGGTCCAATTGATCTATTTATCGATTGACCACCCTTGACTTGCTTAACTCAAGCTCAACGGTCCCCAAATCCAACATTTAGTCAACTATGACCTGTTAGAACTCCTCGTGCCTAACATCCGGTCAACCTTGACCTACTGGGACTTTTTCACCAAGTGTCCGGTCAATCCTTTGACCCACTTGGACTTTTCTCCTCGTGCCAAGTGTTCGGTCAACCTTGACCCACTTAGACTTACCGTCTCATGCCAAGTGTCTGGTCCTCCATGACCCACTTGGACTTCCACCAGATGTTCGATCACCCTTGATCCATCTAGATTTCCTCGTGCTAAGTATCCGGTCAATCCTTTGACCTACTTGGGCTTCCCAACATCAAGTGTCCGATCAACTTTGACCCACCTGGATCTTCACGTGCTGGCTTCACTCACCAGGTCTTTCCATCTGCCTAGCTTCACTCACTAGGACTTTGCATCTACTTGACTTCACTCATCAGGACTTCCACCTAGCTTCACTCACTAGGATTTTCCCACTGCCCGACTTCACTCACCGGGAATTTCACCTGCCTAGCTTCACTCACTAGGTCTTTCACCTGACTTCACTCACCAGAATTTCCAAATGCCTGACTTCACTCACCAGGACTTCCCCTTGCCTAACCTCCAGTTAGGACTTTCTCAGTCAAGTATCCGATCAACCCTTTGACCTACTTGACTCTTCTTCACATCAGACTGGTCAAACCTTGAACAGAGGGGAATTGCTCCAACAATCTCCCCAATCAGACGATTGCTCTTGCAATCTCTATATATTGTCAAATATTGAAACTCAAACATCAATACTCAAGCTTGAGCCAACTCAAGCTTGAGCCAACTCAAGCTTAGTCAACCTGGTCAACCTGACCCAAGGGATATTGCACTAACACTCATCCTACTGCCTATTTTTGCGTTGATGCCTTGTCCTGTCGATGTCGACATCGACGACCTACCCTATCGATTTCAGCGCTGATGCTCTTTTCTGTCGATTTCGGCACTGATGTCCTATGCTGCTGATTTCGACACCGATGTTCTTTTCTGTCAATTTCATTGTTGATGCCCTATATTACTGATTTTGGTATTGATGTCTTTTTCTACTGATTTCGATATCGACACCCTATGCTGCTGATTTCTACGTTTGACATCCTTTTCTGCCTCAAATTCTCTGTGAGACCACAGGTCATCTTGACATCAGTTTTTACGGATCGTACAGATGAGTATCCTTATAGTTTGGTTATTCTGAGCATTATTCATTTTGTCATCATACCTGGTCGTGTAGATGCTTCATGGAAATCTGATTCGTATATGTTGGAGCAGTTTCAACAATTCCTTGCTTTACAGCCCTCTACCATGTCAGCTTCCTCTCATATAGTTTTGTCATCGTCTGGTATTTCAGGTATATTTTCATCCTTATGGATTTTAGATTGTAGTGTCTCCCATCATATGTCATCTAATTTATCATCTTTTGTTTCTTTTTCTCCCTATTCATCTATATCTATTGTGACTGCTGATGATACTCATATATCATTAGTAGGTGTCGGTTCAATTATTACATCCTATTTATCTCTTACTGATGTTTATTATATTCTGAGTTTTACTTTAAATCTTGTTTCTGTTAATCATTATGTGAGTCTGAATACGTAGTTTATTTTTTCATCCAATTATTATATTCAAGACCCACAATCTCATATGCTGATTGGGGCAGGTCGTAAGCAAGGAAGACTCTATGTTTTAGATCAACTCAAAGTACCAAAAGTTGTAGCTTCGAGTGTAGATTTATCATCTTTTCATCTGAATTGTTCATCTTTTGATTTTTATTTGTGGCACTCTCGTTTAGGTTATGTTTCTGCATCTTGTTTTCAATTTTTAGCTTCTACAAGAGTATTAGGACTTTTAAAAAGTTCTGATATTTCTTATTGCAGTGGTTATAAACTGGTTAAATTTTCTGCCTTATCATTTTCTAAAAGTCTTTCTTTTTCTTCTGTTCCATTTGATCTTATCAATTCTGATGTGTGTGGACCCTCTCCTATTCCTATAAAAGGGGAGGGGGGGTCAAGGTATTATGTTTTGTTTATTGATAATTGCACTCGTTACACTTGGGTCTATCTTATGAAACATAGGTCTGATTATCTTACCATTTTTAACAACTTCAGAGCTCTTGTGAAAACTCAACATTCTAGTATCATAAAGTATTTTCATTGTGATTTTTTTTTTTGAGGGGGGGGGGGGGATGAATACGTTTCGAATTATTTTTCACAATTACTTACTTTTGATGGTACTATTTGTCAAACCTCTTGTACTAATACTCCTGAACAGAATGGTGTGGCTGAACAAAAACACAGGCATCTTGTTGAAACAACTCGTTCATTTTTATTGTCTGCCAGTGTTCCTAGTACCTTTTGGGGGGGAAGCAATCCTTACCGCTTCTCACATGATTAATAGAATTCTAACCTCGCGCAATTTAAGCTTGTCACCTTTTGAAATATTGTATACGTGTGCTCTTTTCTATTCCTCTTTGCGTGTTTTTGGTTATACTTATTTTTTCCTTTATCGACATGTCGAGCGTAATAATTAGCCTCTCGATTTACTTTTTGTGTCTTTTTGGGTCATGGTGTTACTCAAAAAGGATATCGTTACTTTGATCCCATTAGTCAAAAATTGTATGTCTCTCGTCATGTTGTGTTTCTTGAGCATATTCCATTTTTTTTCTATTCCAGCTAGTTTGCATAATATAACAAAGTCAGATCTACTTTGTATTGATCTTTTCAATATCGACACTGAGAAAGTTTCATACACAGCTCCTACTGGTAGCTCAACTGAATCTGGTACTTTGGTTCCTGAGATATCCGCTCCACATGCTCCTCCTTCTACCACTACCCAATCATCTCTTGAGGTTGCGGATGATCATTCTCTCCACCGTTATCAATCCACTCGTATTCATAAGTCTACTAAACTGCCAAATTTTGCTTACTCTTGTTATTCTCATTCTTTTGCTTCATTTGTTGCATCTATTCATTGTCTTTCTGAGCCTGTATCCTATAGAGAAGTTGTTTGTAACTCACTTTAGCAGAGTACTATGGTTGAAGAACTTATTCTTTGTATCAGACTCATACATGAGATTTGGTTCCGTTGCCACAAGAAAACACACTATTGATTCTTGTTGGGTATATAAGATCAAAACTAAATCTGATGGATCTATCGAGTGATACAAAGCTCGTCTTGTTGCTAAAGATTATTTTCAGGAGTATGACAAGGATTATGAGGAAACATTTACTCCTGTTGCAAAAATTATGACGATTCATACTCTGATTATTGTTGTTTTTGTTCGTCGATGGAGAATATCTCAGATGGATGTTAAGAATGTATTTCTAAATGGTGATCTTCATGAAGAATTTTATATGACACCTCCTCCTGGTATTTCACACCAACCTGGTGAAGTTTGCAAGCTTCGTAAAGTGTTTTATGATTTCCTCATTTCTTAGAAGCGTAAATCTACCATTGGTTTCTACGTTTTTCTTGGTGAATCCCTCATTTCTTAGAAGCGTAAGAAGCAAGATGTTATTTCTAGATCTTCCATAGAAGCTAAGCATCATGTCATCGCCTCAACTACTTGTGAGATAATTTAGTTGCGTTGGTTGCTTGCGGATATGGGTATTTCTCTTCATCAACCTACTCCGTTATATTGTGATAATTAGAGTGCTATTCAAATTACACTAAATTCAATTTTTCATGTGGATGAACATATTAAAATTGATTATCACGTTACTTATCATCATTTTCAGATTGACATCATCACATTGTCTTTTGTTCCTTCAAAGCAACAGATTCCTGATATGTTTACCAAGTTACATTTACTTCACGCTTTCGTTTCTTATTTAACAAATTCTCAATACTTCTAGCTATAACATCGTGAGTTTGAGGGGATATTAAATTATATATATTTATTTGTTTATAGCTTTTAGGGTAATTTAATCTTTTTCCCTTTTATATTTAGAGTTTAGGGTTTCTTAACTAAATTATATAAAGACCTTATACTCTGTATTTCCAATCATCAATTCTGAATTCAATAATATGCCTAATTTTTTCTTTTTCTTAATTTCTACAATAAGATCAACCATTATTTGACATGGGGCGATGATACTGGATTATTTGGAGTGAACGATATCATCTTTTACTCTAACAATTATCTTCCTAAATTTAATTTTATCCGGGCATCAAAATCGGCCATGGTTGCGCTAATAGTAGTTTTGCTAAAAAAATTATATAGGCTCATATTAGTCAAATTTCACGAAGAAGCTCTCCTTCATGATTTGATCCAATTATTTTATGCCATCATTTTTCAATTTTAGATAGCATAACAATTTTGTCGAAAACTACTATATGGACAAAACTACTATATGAACCCAAATTGTCAAAATTTTAACAGATGTTGTGCTCTTTGGAACCTATTAGTTAACTCTATATATTATAGTGGACTGATAATAATTTAAACGACCGACGAGGATATTGAGTCAACTCAATCTATAATTGCTCTAAATAAATCGCGTGGTTCTACTGACTAAGTGATTCAATTAACACATAAATGAGCTTAAAATGGAAATGTAGCCGTGTTGTCCCTATTGAGTTTGAGTTGGGCCCTTCCCCATAGGTAACTTAAGCTTCCTGAAATTAATAATACCTATACCACCATAACTAATTGGTTGGCAAATCATATTCCATGATGCCAATGACGGACGGATAATCATCAAATCCATAGGCTATAGCGCAAATTGAGGATAGCACCATATAGTGGATAGCAAGGCCTACCTCCAACAAAAAAAAAAAGAAGGCCTAGTGATTTATCTCTAAGCATCTGAAAGCCAATAAAACACATTAAAAATAAAATAATATTTTTTTTATTTCTATGCATTATCCAACCGTTGATATTCACAAAAATATGCTATATGGTCTTAATTAATTTGTCTCGATCAACGCATGAATGAGCTTCAGTCATGGGTTGCTCGTTGCCAGTGTTCACGGAATCGACGACTCTGGGTTCTTTCAATTGCCGACCGCATCTTTCCCCATCCGCCCTCGGTTCGTCTCCTGCCGCAGCCGTCGCAAAGCCGAGGGCAAGCGTGAGAAGCATGACGAAAACAGCGAGGGCGGCGGAGCAAGCATAAACGCCGTCGCGAACTATGTAGCAGTCGCCGTTCATCCAGCCCGACCCGTATCGCTGCCCGCCGTTCATGCTCGATGCAGTTGCCAACAGGACAGACGACACACCGTACACTGCCCTGTTCATGAATCCACTATGCAATTAAAGCCACAGCTGTGCTTCTATATATATATATATGTACATGTATCTATACCACGAAGGAAGTAGCAGGGAAACAGAAGCAATTCGACCGCCGGCTGCCTTTCTGCGGATGGAACGAGCCATGGTGGTTCCGATGATCTGAGAAGTGGAGAGGCAAACGAGCGCGGCGATACCCAACCCAAATGCACAGCTCCGTGGCAGAGAACAGAGGTTTCCGTCGAGCTTCATGTCCTCCACCTTCCATTTCGATTCAAAGTAAACGCCAACATACACTCCTAGCGAAAGATTACGACTTTTTTTTTTTTTTCTTCCCTTGTTCTCGTTTAATTTACCTTCACTTTGCTGAACTCGGCGGCGATGCAGCAGGAGGAAGAAACGAGGCCCAGAACCACCACGGCGATGCATAAAGGCAGCTTCTTGTCGTCTCTGGATCGTCGCTCCATTGCTCAAGCTTCTCGATTACCAATTGAAGCATCGGCTGATCCACTGGCCAGTAATTGCGTGCTCTGCTTGAGGATATCACATGGAATTTCCATTGTGGACTGAGTTTGTAGCGTTGACTTTCAAAAGACAGAATTCTAGAAAGCGGAATGCTCGTGTAGGGCCACCGGTCAGACCCGGGCCGAGTTCTTCCTCCAGTTTATTGGGCCGGGACGGTTGCTTCATCCTCAAGCTAGTCTCTTTGAGGCAAGGGCAAGTATCACCGCCGTCTAGAACCTGAATGACGATTTGATGGCAGAGAAGCATTTCGGTTGGATGCTCTAGCAATCTGTATCAGAGCTTTGAGAACGAAGTCAACAAGGAGACGGTCGGTGATATAGAATTGTACGGAGCCGGGGGGAGTCGGCTACGGAAGTCCTGGAGTCTTCTTCCCTCTGATTGATGGAGAAGATTGAAGGAATAAATTAGCATCGATTGGCGTGGATATCACGAACAGGAAACGGCGATTCTGATGGGGTGGGTGGGTGGGCGGTGGTGGAAGAGGGCCACCGACGGACGTCATGTAATGTTTCAAAGATTAAAGTAGAGAGAGAATTTTGCATTCTTGCGCTCCTACTTTTTCATCTCTTTTCCCTTAGCTCTTATTCCTAGTTTTGCATACTTTTTCATTTTGCCATTTTAAATAGTTTGAGCAAGTTTTTTTCCCCCTTGTGCTCGACTTTTATATCGCAAAAGATAATTCGTTCATTCCGATATCTCCATCAATCTATCCTTATATTAACATGGTAGAAATAAATCATAAATGATTACTAATTATTAGTACAAATGATTAAGATATAGAAAAGGGTATGCCAAATTTAGACCTCAAAATCTCACTCATGCTCTTCTTACAGTACATGAAAGAGTGGATGATGAATAGATGAAGTAAACTTAGGGGGAGAGAATAGAAAAAAATAGAATTATATTTTTCTACGTACTTATTTATAAGAAAGTGGACATATACAATCTAATTTTTATAATTGAAAGGGAGTAGTACATGCTTAATTCGATTCTACTTTCGAAATCACTAACTCTTCCAAGTCCAAGGAAAAACTTTGACCTCATCAATTACTAGGGTGGATTTTATAACATTCAGCAACATGGGACAGTGTTGCAGGCTAATCATCAGTTTTCGAATTAATCATCAATTTTCAAATTACAGCAGTTTAAATTTGAGAAATTTAGGGAGAAAATTTAGAACTTGACCTCAGATAACAAATTTTAGACGAGATGAGAATATGCTCTTTGAAAGAGGGAGAATGGCAGAGGTTATAAAAATCTCTGGCCTTCACTCTACTCTTCGTTTGGATTGTTTCAGCAGAGTGACTATGGGATGTGATCCGGCGGTAAGAATAGGGGGACCCCATTTAGCAGAGTCAACACCACGTGGAGGTCGAAAGGTAAAAGGCCAACCAGAAGCTTGGCCGAGCTGATTATAATGGTGATAACCGGCTGAATCTTCCGAGCGGAAGCGATACACCCCGGCGGGGAGTCGTGGTTCCGACGCTCATGATGAACAGTATAGTAGAGCCGAGCGGATGGCCCGCTCGGCCGAAAGAATGAAACACTGCGAACAGTCCCGAGCACGCGACCAGGAAGCTCCCGAGCGGATCAGGAAGCTCCGACCGGTCGGACGTGAGGAAACCGCCGACCGGTCGGTCGGCATGGAGACAAGGACAGAAACATCCTCTGACAGCAGGTGACACGCAGGATCTTAAGGCATGGGCTCACTGTCCCATCAATGACGTGCTCAGACTGTAGCAGTAAGGGGTCAGGCAAGCCCATCTGACAAGCCCATACTAAGGTATGGCACATAACACGTGTGCACCTCGGTATGAGTGCACATGCCTCTTCACAGCCCTATATAAGGGTCCTCACCCTTCGCCGGAGGTACGCTCTCTCGCATGTTGGAGCCTCATATCTACTGTCTGCTTGCCTGACTTGAGCGTC
Source organism: Zingiber officinale (assembly GCF_018446385.1). NCBI lineage: Eukaryota > Viridiplantae > Streptophyta > Magnoliopsida > Zingiberales > Zingiberaceae > Zingiber > Zingiber officinale. Next base: position 4,624,042 of record NC_055990.1, read on the forward strand.
GGAGGGTCGTCGCCGGGGTCGGAGAGCGCCACGTGCCCAGCGTCCGTCGATTCAGCGACTCGGACAGGATCAAATTGGCGCCGTCTGTGGGAACGCGCCTGTATCCGAGCGGAATAGATGGACGAGGCTGGATGACCTCACACCGTGATGCTCCCCCAGGAGAAACTCGACGCTCTAATGGAGGCAAGAGCAGCTAAGCTCGTGGAGCAACAGAGACAAAAGGCTCAAGCTGAGCGGATATCCGAGCGACCCAGGAGGACCGACCGGAGAAACATTAGAAATGGGAGCAAAATAAGGGTCCAATCGGCCCTCAGGTGGGAGCAACTCCTGCCCCGATATCGGTCCGACAAAGGGGTCTTCATCAGGCGAGGCAACTGGCCAATAAGTTTCGACAAGTATAACGTATGCTCCTCACTCCACGGGTATTCGGGAGTTGAGAAATTGGGTCATAGTCGTGCCGATCGATAGGTCAGTTCTTTCAATTACCTGTTGCTCATAGATTGGTAGTTTAAGTAAGAACTCCCGTGCCGCTCGGCCGGGAGTGTATAAACCGAGCCAAGAGCTCGATGGGAAGACCACGTGCCGCTCGGCCGGGAGTGTATAAACCGAGCCAAGAGCTCGATGGGAAGACCACGTGCCGCTCGGCCGGGAGTGTATAAACCGAGCCAAGAGCTCGATGGGAAGACCACGTGCCGCTCGGCCGGGAGTGTATAAACCGAGCCAAGAGCTCGATGGGAAGACCACGTGCCGCTCGGCCGGGTGTGCCATCGATAAGCAGCTTTCAATTACCTGTTGCTCAGATGGGTAGTTTAAATAAGAACTCCCGTGCCGCTCGGCCGGGAGTGTATAAACCGAGCCAAGAGCTCGATGGGAAGACCACGTGCCGCTCGGCCGGGAGTGTATAAACCGAGCCAAGAGCTCGATGGGAAGACCACGTGCCGCTCGGCCGGGAGTGTATAAACCGAGCCAAGAGCTCGATGGGAAGACCACGAGCCATTCGGTCGGAGGTATATTGAACGAGCCACACGCTCGAAAATTCGGAGACCCCGAGCCGTTCGGCCGGAAGTATGATATCTGAGCCAAGCGCTCGACGAACAAAGGCCCCGAGCCGTTCGGCCGGAGGTATAATATTCAAGCCAAGCGCTCGACGATCGAAGACCCCGTGCCATTCGGTCGGGCGTACGATACCCAATCGACGCAAAAATCGAAGGCCACGTGCGGGAAGCAAAGTGGTGTAATATGGCGCTAATGCTGTATATTTTAAGCTGCGCCGAACGGAAGCGTTAAAATTAGCCTTAACGGCCGACGAGCACCGTCGTTAAAGATCGAGAGCCGCGCCGATCGGCTATAAACATCCGCGCCGACGAGCACCGTCGTTAAAGATCGAGAGCCGCGCCGATCGGCTATAAACATCCGCGCCGACGAGCACCGTCGTTAAAGATCGAGAGCCGCGCCGATCGGCTATAAACATCCGCGCCGACGAGCACCGTCGTTAAGATCGCGAGCCGTCGATCGGCTATAAACATCCGCGCCGACGAGCACCGCCGTTAAAGATCGAGAGCCGCCACCGATCGGCTATAAACATCCGCGCCGACGAGCACCGTCGTTAAAGATCGAGCCGCGCCGATCGGCTATAAACATCCCCGCCGACGAGCACCACCGTTAAAGATCGAGGGGCGCGGCGAACGGCTATAATCATCCGCGCCGACGAGCACCGCCGTTAAAGATCGAGAGCCGCGCCGATCGGCTATAAACATCCGCGCCGACGAGCACCGTCGTTAAAGATCGAGAGCCGCGCCGACCGGCTATAAACATCCGCGCCGACGAGCACCGCCGTTAAAGATCGAGAGCCGCGCCGATCGGCTATAAACATCCGCGCCGACGAGCACCGTCGTTAAAGATCGAGAGCTGCGCCGATCGGCTATAAACATCCGCGCCGACGAGCACCGTCGTTAAAGATCGAGAGCCGCGCCGATCGGCTATAAACACCCGCGCCGACGAGCACCGTCGTTAAAGATCGAGAGCCGCGCCGATCGGCTATAAACATCCGCGCCGACGAGCACCGTCGTTAAAGATCGAGAGCCGCGCCGATCGGCTATAAACATCCGCGCCGACGAGCACCGTCGTTAAAGATCGAGCGCCGCGCCGATCGGCTATAAACACCCGCGCCGACGAGCACCGTCGTTAAAGATCGAGAGCCGCGTCGATGAACGAATATCGGAGTAAGGAACTGCGGAAACTACAAATATTAAACCATTCAGGCCCGATCGGGGTTTGGTCCTTCGATACTCGGCGTTTGTTAACTTCACGCGGGCAGGATACGTGTAGAGCGAGTAGACCTTCTCGCTCGGACTTTATGCAACGGGCCCAGCCGGTCGGACGCGTGAGGGAGAACGCTTAAGAGCAGGACTGACTCTAAACATGAACGTTAAGCAGACAGAAGAATATTATGAACAAGGAGTAGGAAGACAAGCAAAGGAGCATCGTTTCATTAGAAGAAAAATTATGCCGAACGGCACGTACAATAAAATTTTTGCATCCGCCGAGCGGATGAAATACAAAAAGCACTGGAGATAACTCGCCTCACTCCGGGTCTTCAAAATTAAAAAAGGCGTCCGGGATGTCATCAATCATGGCCGCCAGGTCGGAGGCGGGAATATGCATTCCCTCGGGAAGGTGGCCACTCTTCTTCAGGTACGCCAGGGTGACCTTGACCGCTTCGGCGAATGTAGAAGAGACACTGTCGCCGAATTTCGCGCCGAACCGCTCCGAGTGGAGATATTCTTGGCGCGCCGCTGCTAATCGACTCGGCTCTCCCTCCTTATACCTTTTAAGCACCGCCCGGGAGGCAATTAGGGAATCTTGGACTGCCTTCAAGTCCATCGCAGCTTTGGTGTGTTCGGCCGAGCGGATCTCCCGCTCGGCATTCAGCTCGGCCTCTAGCTTTTTAGATTGCTGATCCAGGGCCCGGACTTCGACTTTCATTTTATCCAGATCAGCAATCGCTCGCCTCTTCCGGCCACTGGCGCGCTTCACGTCCCCGTCCCGCTTCTTCACCAAGTCTTCGAGTCGGGCCACCTCTGCAGCCAGATCGACAGCCTTCTGCTGTTCGGCCGCGAAGGCTTGTTTCTCCCGTTCGGCCGACGGACCCCCCGACACTTGAAGTTTTTCCAGGAGATCCTCCAGCTCGGCAAGCCGATGGCTCGTGGCGATTTGCTCAGCCCAGCGCTGCAAGGGAAATAATAAAATCAGGAATCGAACAGTAGCATGGCACGGGAATAAAGATGGGTTTACCTGAGTGGCCTGCTGCATATTGTTATCGCCGAGCTGCTTGGGCGTCATGAGGGCCACCTGGATCTGGGCGTCCTCGAAGAGCTTGGCGAGCGGACCAGTCAGGGTTATTTCGTGGACGAGGCTCGATGGCCGGTCGGCAGACAGTTAATATTCCTCCGATGGAAATCAGAGGGTGGTCTTGATGGTCGGATGGCAGGATGGCATTTCTTCAGTTGCCGCCGCTTGTTGCGAAGACTACCCTATGGTGGAAGTTTCACCCAACCGACGTAAACGGCGACGAGTCCGGGGAGGAGAGCCGGAAGGCTGTGCGGTAGGCGAGGCCGCTGGAGTCCCGATCTGTGATGGCGTGCGAGCAGGCGAAGTTACGCCGATCGGCACCTGTGGTGCTCCCTCTTGTGGTGGCGGAAGGCTGGAGTCCCTTCGACGCTTTCGCCGAACTTCCAGCGGTGGATCCCCGACTGGAGGGACCCCCAGCTCGGCGGGGGCTGAGGAAACAGGATGGGCGGACTGCGCCCCCCCCCCCCTCTCCCGCATCTGCCGGGCGGCTGGGGATGAGACCCCGCTCGGCGAGCTCCTTTTTGGTGGCCGCCTCGATCTCCACGGCCTTCAGTTTCAGATGAGCGGTAGCTTTGGAGCGCCACATGACTTCAGCTGCAATAGAAGAAATTAAAATCAGTTAGATAAAAAAGGTGAAGGGAGTAAAGAGTCTCTTACCCATACGGTAGGGAAGATTGGCCCGAACGGGAGATAACCCAAAAATATACAACACCCCCTTGAGAAGCAACTGGTCTATCTTGTACCGCTGACCGGACAACCAGTTCGCTGCATGGAGATATGCCGGGTTGCTTCTGAATTTGCCGAGCTCCTGCTGAGTCGGCACGGCGGTTTGCCATTTGGTTCGAAAGGCTGGTCGCTCAGGAAGTCGGATGTAGAAGAAAAATTCTTTCCAATGCTTGTTGGAGGTCGGCATATTGTCAAAAAACTTAAAGCCTATTCTACTTTGGAAAATAAAAGTCCCCAACTCGGATTGTTTGGGGTAGAAGAAGAAGTGGAATATTTTAGGGTCAAAAGGGATACTGTGCAGCTTGAAGAGGACGACCATCCCGCTCAGTAGCCTAAAGGAATTCGGCACAAGTTGGCCGAGCGGGATGCGAAAGTAGTTACAAACCTCTAAAATAAAGGGATGGGTAGGAAATCTAAGGCCACCCTGGAATTGGTCTAAAAAGAAACAGATTGTGCCGATCGGCGGGTCATGTGGTCGGTCAGTCGGATCGGCTACAACTATTTCATAGTTATCAGGAATCTCGTACGTCCGAACAAGACGCCGAGCACCCTCCTCATCAAACCGACTCTCCATGGTCAGGTACCAAGGGCCGTGAACACCAACAGCGGGTTCGGAGGAGCTTGCCATCTCGAAGGAGCAAAAAGACAGCGAGAAATCGAAAGAATGGGAACAAAGAAGGCAGAACGAGTTGGGAAGGCCTTGTAAGGGAAGGGAGAAGCTTACTGAGGGAAGGTAGACAGGAAGGATCACCAAAGAGCCGAAGACCACCAAGAGGCGAAAGCTGGGACGGCCGGAATAAGGCAGCAGCAGCGGGCACCTTCGACGGAGAATACGCGATGAAACAGAAAATGCGGCGTAAAAGGCGAAGACGAGGGCTTTATACGAACGAGGCTGGTCAGCCTCGTCCGTCGGATGCAGGTCACGGAAGACGAAGCCATCATCTAGCCGTCCGTTTCAAAATGACCAGCGTCCCATCGTACGAATCATCACCGCCACGAGAGAAGAGCCACGTGGCGCTCTGTCGCCAGGCACAATTAATGCGCTCATACCGCGCATGCTTCGACTTAATGGAGAAGATTTGCATGATTTTCGAGAAGATCTAGACAAGCAAACATCCATGTTGAGCGACAAGACAACCGGAATGAAGAGCCGAACGGCTTAATTTGACAGAAGGGCCGAACGGCCCCAGGGATATTACAAGCTACGGAAAGGCGGCGACCGCCCGCTCGGACACATATAGTCCAGTCAGTCAGACTCACTACCTCCTTCAACTAGACTTGAAGGGAAGGCAAGTGATCCGGCGGTAAGAATGGGGGACCCCATTTAGCAGAGTCAACACCACGTGGAGGTCGAAAGGTAAAAGGCCAACCAGAAGCTTGGCCGAGCTGATTATGATGGTGATAACCGGCTGAATCTTCCGAGCGGAAGCGATACACCCCGGCGGGGAGTCGGGGTTCCGACGCTCATGATGAACAGTATAGTAGAGCCGAGCGGATGGCCCGCTCGGCCGAAAGAATGAAACACTGCGAACAGTCCCGAGCACGCGACCAGGAAGCTCCCGAGCGGATCAGGAAGCTCCGACAGGTCGGACGTGAGGAAACCGCCGACCGGTCGGACGCTCGGCATGGAGACAAGGACAGAAACATCCTCTGACAGCAGGTGATACGCAGTATCTTAAGGCATGGGCTCACTGTCCCATCAATGACGTGCTCAGACTGTAGCAGTAAGGGGTCAGGCAAGCCCATCTGACAAGCCCATACTAAGGTATGGCACATAACACGTGTGCACCTCGGTATGAGTGCACATGCCTCTTCACAGCCCTATATAAGGGTCCTCACCCTTCGCCGGAGGTACGCTCTCTCGCATGTTGGAGCCTCATATCTACTGTCTGCTTGCCTGACTTGAGCGTCTGAGGGTCGTCGCCGGGGACTCCTCCCCGGCTCGACTTCTGTGCAGGTTCGCCGGAGGTCGATGCAGCTGGCCGAAGATAGGGGAGAGCGCCACGTGCCCAGCGTCCGTCGATTCAGCGACTCGGACAGGATCAGGATGAAACGAATTGTTTCAGCTGAGTGACTGGGGGATGATTCAAGAAGAGAAATTTAATATGCAAATAGCAAAAATAAAGAGGGGTCTCACGGAGAGGGACGGTGGTAGGGACATCGTCGCGGCGATGGGATGGCGTCGGCGGCTCTCAACAGATGGCGGTGGCAGCGACGAAAGACAGCGGTAGGGACAATGTTGCGACGACGGGTTGACGGCTTTCGATAAGTAGGAGGTAGGACACTGTGTATGGGGGGCTTGGCCCCCTCCGGCCTGAGGTAGGAGGTGCGCCGCCCAACATTCTGATGAACGTCGAGTGAAAGTGGCACGTCCGTCGCGAGAAGAGGGGGGAGGGATTTTGACTACTACTTTGGATGCGGTTCGCAAATAAAACCGATAAGACTTAAGAGACAGAATCCGGATCCGAATAAACTTTCTTTTGCTGGGCTGGGCATATTCCCGGGGTGAGCCGAGTCCACAATTTATTAATTTTTAATTATGTTTCATATTATGTTTTAACCCCTTTAACTTTATGAAATTATGTCAAAATGCTTCTTGAAATTTCTCACGTTTTCAAAAGGCACCACGTAATTTTAAAAAACTCTAAACATTTTAAACTGTTAACATCTTACCTCATAATTATCAATGCCATACGCTCATGGTTTACACCGCATCGCCTCGTAAACTCAAACCAAAACAGCGTTCAACGCCGCCCGCCTCCCCTCCTCCCTCTTCTCGCCCTTTTGCACCGGCGATGGAGGACATGAATTGGGACGCATCCACCTTTTTCGGCATGGCGGCATCAAGGCCAAGGAGGATGGTCCCTGCCTCAGCGCCTCTATTGCGACTCCTGCGGCAGCACCGACTTCGCAAACGCCAAGCGATAAAAAAATAAATGGTATTGCTTTGCAAATGATCCGTCAAGTTTTTTAATTGTTATCGGGTCGGATCATCTTTACCATACAAGAGACTCGGTAGAAGCGAGAACTGTGAATAAGTTATGGTTTGGGGCCACCGGCACGTACCGTGAGCTTTTTCGCTTTGTTAGAGGAGGTCGTCAGTCGCCATTTTCATTCTAATTTCTGTATCTGATAGCTCCCTTCTATTTCTTCCGTTATTTGGACGTCTGATCTTCACATAAAGGTAAGAAATAAGATAGTATAGTCCTTGATCTTTCTTAGTATCTATTGAAGGTTTTAGTAGATTTTATGGTCTTTTATATGTCACAGTGTCAATCATACTTCTCCAGCTTCCCTTATCGCTTCTGAAGACCGCTCAAGGTCATCCCATGGTAACTGGTAAGCAATTCAAGCAATTATCTTTCCTTTCTCAATTGTGACTTTTCAATGCGTTACAAATTTACAGCATCAATAGACTAATAATATATGACATTATCACTTGGCGATTACTTTATTTCGATGTGAGTCATGTGACCCACATCACAATGCAAAATGTTATTGCTGGATTTAAGTTATGCTATATGAAAATGTATCTTTTTTGTTAACTATCTAATCTGTGTTATAATTTTATAAAGTAGATGAGTAATTTTATAATTTTATCGGTGATTCAAACTTGAGTAATCGTTTTCTTTTTTTGTAGATGAAAAAATTACAAACAATTGATTCGTTCTTCAAAAGAAAGAATGATAAAATTCAAATATCTCAATCAAATCCAGCTACAAATGTTAACCATTTGAATTCTGAAGGTCACCCTGCAAAGTCTTTAAGAGTTAAAATCAATGAACGATTTGATATTCAAACATTAGAACGTGATCCAAGATTGTGGCTGAGAATATGGGAATATCCCATTGAAAAGCATGATGAATTTAGAAGAACTTATATTAAAGCTGGCCTATATCAATGTATGCTTTCAAATTATCCAAAGTATGAAGAAAACCATTCTTACAGTTTTCAGGCATCATGGTTTAAGATATTCCCATCTTGGTTAGAATATTCTCCTAGTGCAGATGCTGCATTTTGTTTACCATGCTATGTGTTTCATACTCAAGATGGACCTTCTGGATTAGATGCATTTACTATTAACGGGTTTCGTTCATGGAAGAAGGTAAGAGATGGGAAAAATTATTCATTTTTGACACATATTGGAAAAGATCTAACTTCTCCTCATCGAAAAGCTAAGAACGCATGTGAAGATCTCATGAACCAACAATCACATATTTTGCAAAGTTTTGAGAAGTTCACTTTTCAAGAAGTTGCTGATAATAGACTTCGCTTGAAATCTTCAATTGAGGCGACTAGATGGCTTACATTTCAAGGATGTTCTTTCAGAGGTCATGATGAGTCCAAACATCGGCTAATCATGGAAATTTTTTAGAACTGTTGAGTTTCATAGCCTCTTATAATGACAAAGTAGCAAAAGTTTTGGAGAAAGCTCCACAAAATGCATCATATACATCACCAACAACACAAAAACAAATTTTACAAATCTTGGCAGCTAAAGTCAAGAATGTCATTCGATAAGAAATTGGTGATGCAAAATTTTGTATCATCGTTGATGAAGCTTGAGATGATTCTAAAAAGGAGCAAATGTCATTGTCTTGAGATTTGTTCACAAAGATGGTTATGCGTAGGAGCATTTTTTTAGACTTGTTCATGTTAAAGACACTGTTGCATCAACATTGAAAGAAGGTATCTTTTTTTTGTCCTATCTCATCATACACTTGACATTCAAAATATTCAAGGGAAAGGTTATGATGGTGCAAGTAACATGTGTGGTAAATGGAATGGATTGCAAGCTTTAATTTTAAGTGTATGTCCTTATGCTTACTATATTCATTGTTTTGCACATCGTTTGCAATTGGCACTAATTGCTGTGTCGAAAGAAGTTATCCATGTCCATCATTTTTTTTTACCAAGTTAACCTCTATTATCAATATTGTTGGTGCCTCGTGTAAGCGTAATGACCAATTACAAGCAGCTCATGCATCAAATATTACTCATTTTCTTAATATTAATGAGCTTGAAACTGGGAAAGGACTTTAATCAAATTGGTTCTTTACAAAGGGCAGGTGATACACATTGGAGTTCTCATTTGAAATCTATATCTAGTTTGATAAAGATGTTTAGTGCAACATGTGAAGTTTTATTGAATATCATTGAGGATAGAAACACACCCGCTCAACGTGGAGATGTTGATGCAGGTTATGAGATGTTAACTTCTTTTGAATTTGGGTTTATTTTGCATCTTATGAGGAAGATTTTGGTGATTTCTAATCTACTTTGTCAAGCTTTGCAACTTCAATCTCAAGATATTTTGAATGTAATGTATCTTGTTTCATCTCTAAGTTTCTTATTTAGAATTTGAGAGATGATGGATGGGATGAATTGGTTGCAAATATGAAATCTTTCTGTCAAACAATTGGTATGCCTATGCCGAATTTTAATGCTCAATATATTGCAAGAAGAGGAAGGGCATGCCATCAACAAGTTATAGTAGAACATCATTACAAAGTTGATCTTTTTAATGCTATGATAGACTCTCAATTGCAAGAATTGAACAACAAATTCAATGACAACGCAGTAAAGTTGATTATTCTTAGCTCAGCATTAGATCCAAGAGAGATGCACACTTCATTCAGAATTGATGTTATTTGCAGACTGGTACAAAAGTTTTACCTAAAAGACTTTGCAAAGCACGAGATGCAACAATTAAGAATCCAATTTGAGCATTTTGATCATGTTCGACAACTTCCTAATTTTAGAACATTAGCAACTATTTCCAATTTATGCCAATGGTTGGTGAAAACTAGAAAGTCAGAAATTTATCCGCTTGTGTTTAGAGTTGTAACACTTATTCTCATGCTTCCAGTTTTTATGGCTACCATAGAGCGATATTTTTCTGCAATGAATATCGTAAAGACTACACTTCGTAATAAGATGGATGATGAATTTCTTAATGACTATTTGCTAGTGTATATTGAGAAGAAAATTGCTAAACAATTCAGTATAAATTCAATTATAGATGATTTTCGTGATATGCAAGAGAGATGTTCTAAATTCTAATAGATTTGGGAATTGGGAGTAATGATGTATTTTAGAAACTTTGATAGTGGATATTGCATATTGATGTATTATTTGAGGCAAATATGATATATTTAAATTTTTTTGTTATATATAATAAATAATTGATCATTCTCAAGTTTGTTATTGGCCCCCCTCGATATCTAGTCGTAGCTCGATCTTGATAGATGAGTAAGAAATTTAAGGTCATGATTAATTAGATACTTGACTGCTAGAAGTTTAATAAGGAGTTGACAAATGAAAAATTCAAGTGAATTATAGTTGATCATACACTTATAGCCAGAAGTCCAACAAAAAGTTGACAAATGAAGAAGTCCAAGTGAGTCACGGTGGACTAGCTACTTGACGGTTAGAAATCCAATAGGAGTTGATAAGGATGAAGTCCATGTTATATTTGAGAGATATCTTTATAGGTCCCGTGTGACTGGCAAGAGGGGGGTGAATTACCCTAAAAGACAAATATACACTTTCCAAAACATTTGACTTTAGATTAGAAAAGCACTTTAATAAATGAAACTAAAATGTATAAAATAAGTACAAGACACAAATGATTTACTTGATTTACAACTGGGAAGGTTGTTAATCCAAGGCAAATGAAGCTCTACATATTGACCCCTTCTTCGACACAAGTCAGAGGTGGAGAAGGCTCGTGCAAAATGTTAACAGCTCACGAACAATAAAAAAATGAAAGAATTCGAGTACGAAGAAAATGTTGTAGAAATGAAGAGCACCAGGCTCCTTTGATAGGCTCATTGGTCGAAGTGACTGTTTGATGATGTAGTGCGGTCCAAGTGTCCGGACCCTCTCCGGGCGCCCCCAGCACAGTAAATTCTATCTGCACGCAACGACTATGCAATGGTGAAGTGATAAGAATTTATCATCTCCTAGGTGTCCGGACCCACTCTAGGCACCCAGACCGCTGCTGACGTGGACACAAAGTTGATCCATTGTGTCGAGGAGCCCTTTCGGCACCAAACTAGTCCGAGCTCCCGGACCAGCTCTGGGCGCTCGAACTTCGGGTGCCTGGACTTGGTCCAAGCGCCTCGACAAGTGTCAACTTCAAAGTTGACTCTTTATTCGGCCTTCCTCTCCGGTCGCTTGGGTGATGCTCTGGCCTTCTAGAGTTGAGCTCACCTGAACCCAACTCCGACCTTCTCCTCGAGCAGTCTTCTGCTCCGGCTTCTCATCTCTCAGAAGCGTTACGCGCATCCTTCTCGCGCCACCAGTGTACTCTTCCATAGGGGTGTAATCAAGGCGAGCCGAGCCGAACTCTTGAATGTTTGAGTTTAACTCATTTATAATTGAGTCGAGCTCGAGCTTTATTTAACGAATATATTCATGGCTTACGAGCTTATTCAAGCTTTTATCGAGCCTAAACGAGTTTAATAAATATAAATTATAAATTTAAATATTCATTAAAAATAAAATTATATATTTAGAGAAAATTATAATATTCTTATTAAAATTTATAATTTTATTCTAATAAATAAATTAAATATATTTGTCTTATGTTTCATAAGTAGAGTGTAATTCAATATCAAAACTATTATTTTTTTATTTAAAAGTTGATTCATGAGTTTAACGAACATGTTCACAAGCTAACGAACCGAATATTGTGAAGCTTAAACTTGGTTTGTTTATCTTAACAAGCCTCATTAAACGAGCTCAAACAAGCTTTTATCGAATCGAAGTTCGAATAGCTCATGAGCGGCTTAATTTATTTACACCTCTACTCTTCCGTAGTTTATTGTCCCTCTGATGCACCGAGCTCATTGACTCGATTCTCGTGTCATCCTTCTTGTCCGCGGCATCTTCCGCTCAACTTCTTGCGTTCCTAAGTCTCTGTACACTCAGACACAAGACATCAAATAACGTAGAGTCTAACTTGACTTGGTTGATTACATCAAAATCAACACGAGATACTTTTAATCTCCCTATTTTTGATGTGATCAACCTAAGTTAAGTTAGGATTAAAAGAATAGTAAAATAATAATAAAATACTTATAATTAATAAATATGCAATATTAAAACAATTAATATGCAAAAAAAAAAATGAATGTATCTCCCTTAAACTTAATCTAATATTCTCCCCCCTTTGATCACATTAAAAATAGGGGTAAAAAATTTTAAGGGTTACACAAATAGTGACTAACACTTAGAAAAATTCTAAAATTTTTTTTTGGAAAAACTAAATTTTTATGATTTAAAAACTAGTTTAGAAGACATTGTTTTAAATTTATTTTTAGTGGTTGAAAATTTTAGAAATTTTTTGTAACGGTTAAACATGTTTATCCAAAATAGTGATAAAATTTTCATGAATAAATAAAATTAAAATAAACTGTAATTAATTATTCTATATATATATTAAAATGTTTTAAAATTTTTGTAAAATTTTCTGAGTATGTAAAATAAGAAGTATATCTACAGAAAAAATAATTTTTTAAAAATTATGTAAAATAAGAAGTATATATGTAGAAAAAATAAATTTTCAAAAATTGAATATTATAGAATTTTTTATATTAAAAATTAGTATTTTGATAAAAAAAAATTGTATAAAATTAAATAATGGTAAAAATATTTTAAAAAAAATTGACAAAAAACATGATATTTTATTTAAAAAATAAAATTTTTAAAAATAACTTTTCAAAATAATTTTAATTTTAAAGATACTATTTTTGTTGAAAATTTTATAAAAAATAATATAACGGTCAAAAAATTTGAAAATATTTCCTACAAATAACTAATAAAATTCTTTATCATATAAAATTAAGATTTAATTAATTTCGAATAGAAAGGAATAGAAAAAATTATTTGAAAAAAGTTAGACAATTTTAAGCACCCAACATTAAAGAAAATAAAAATTAGAAAATACATGAAAATTTAACCTAAGTATAATTTTTGAACCCAATATAGATTCCTATGTACTGGATTAATTAGAAATTTTCTTGGTATATCTTTTTTTATTATTTTTCTGATTTGACCCTTATAGAATCTATAATACCAATTTGTCCCTTGATAGTTCTTAAAATTTTGAAATTGATTCTTTTCAAGTTTTTCTATTTGATCCCTTAATTTTTCATTTTCAATTTTTACCTTGTTTAAATATTTTAATCGACAAGATTTTGCTAAAGTTATTTTTAATTCTACATTTTTATTTTTAAAATTTTCATTTTTGATTTTTAATTTATATGAATTTTTTGAAAGCATTTTTATAAACTTATATAATTTATCAGGAGGTAGAGATTGTATCTGACTTACCTTGTTGATCTCGTTATCTGATGCTCCCCTTGTATTATTACTTTCGTCTAAAGTGGCTCCCCATTTGTTGATGCTCTCGATGCTCATTTTGAATGAGCTCACTTCGTCGTCTTCTTAGAGACTTGCCATCAGTGCAAGTCCGGTGTAGGCTTTGATTTCCGATTCTGATGATGACGTTTCATTTCATGTCATCTTTAGATTTTTGTGCTTCGTCCTGGTCAGTCTTTTGTTCATTTCCTTGTTCTTCAGTTTTGGCCAGTGGTCCTTTATATGCCCTTCTTCTTAACAGTATAACATCTCATCTTTCGTTTGCTTTGTGAATGTTTCTTAGCCTGTGACTTGTTAAATTTGTTAGTTTTAAAGAATTTACCAAATTTTCTTACCATAAATGCAACCTCGTCTTCATCAAGCGATGTGTCTGAATCTGGTTTGCCTTTCTGGTTAGCTTTTGGTGCTACATTTTGGGTTGTCTTTTCTTCTTTATTCTTTAGGCCTGCACATCTTGATTCGTGAAGTTCAAAAGTAGAAAATAAATTTTCTAAGGTACTAACCTCGAGGTCCTTAGAAATGTAGAACGAGTCGACTGTTGATAAGAATCACATTGGTCAAATGTCTACATTTATGTTAAATGTAGTTGTCCATTTAATTTATATTGTAGATAACATGGTGTGTGGTGTCACATAGAAAATCATGTTATCAGTTCCTTATAAATTATAAATAGTAGCTCACAGCCAAGATGGATTGGGACAAACCATTAGAATGGTTGTAGTGTAATTTAGTATTAGTTTATCTTGACTATAAAATTACACTATTACACTATGAGTGTATTAAGCAGGACCATCTGAGGTTGTTCTTTTATACTGACTGCATAAAAGAACAGGACCTCTATTATTATGGAAGTATGTGCTCTTAATCCCGATATAATAACAAGAACATATACTTAGTATTTATTTCTTTAATTTATCAATGGGTGAGATTTATTCAGTTGGATCAATATGCCCGATAAGTTGGGAAATAATATTATTTATATGGTGTGTTGTTGATTATAGAAAGAAATTGTGTCCTAGTAATCTAGGTTGATGATGCCCCCATGAGAAGCTCATAAGAATTGTCATGTAAACTCTGCAGGTGGACCTAGTCCGGTATGACAATGAAGTTGAGTGGTACTACTCTTGGAGCTAGATGTTAATTAAGTGAGTGTCAGTAGCTCATTTGATTAATGGACATTCGATATCTTAAACACAGGGAGATTAACACACTCATAATAAGAAGGAGCTCATAATGTAATATGGGATTGGTGCGGTAGTTCAATAATAACTCTTTAGTGGTATGAGTTATTATTGATGAACTTGAGTTGGGTGTTCGGGGCGAACACGGGAAGCTCAAACTCATCGGAGACCAAAACCAATTTCTCCTCTCGGCCCCTGTTATAGCCTCTATAAATCCTTGTATCCACCAAATTCATTTCTTATCCAAGTAATGGGCCGGACACATCCTTGCTTGGAGCAAGGGGACCAGCGAAGCATCAACTTGGAGTCCAAGAGGTGGTCGGCCAAACCATGCTTGGTGTCCAAGCATGGGGTCGGCCACACCACTAAGATTAAAGGTAGATTTTATTTTGTTAAAAATTTTCCTTTTGTAGCCATTCATGAAGGGATTTAAAAGAGAAATTTTAATTTTAAAATTTCCTTTTATAGTCATGTTTTAAAAGAGAGTTTTAAAATTTTAAATTTTTTTCCTTTTGTAGCTATCTACAAAAGATTAAAAAGATATTTTAATTTTATTAAAATCCTTCTTTATTTGTAGATATCTATAATTTTTAAAAGAGAAATTTTAATTTTTGATAAAACTTTCTTTTTTTGTAACCATGATTTAAAAAGAGAAGTTTTAATTAATCTTTCCTTTTTTTTAGTTGTCTACATGTTTTAAAAGAGAGAGATTCATTTTTAAAATTTTCCTTTATTGCCATGTACAATAGGAAATTTAAAAAGATAGAGATTTTAATTGTTTTAAATCTTTCCTTTTTTTTGTTTTTGTGTGGTCGACCATGTATTGTTTAAGAGAGAGTTTTAATTTTTTATTTTAAAATTTTCCTTTTTAGTCATTAGCAAGGATTAAAAGGAAGTTTTAATTTTGTTTTAAAACTTTCATTTTTTGCCTTAAGCAAGGATTATAAAAGAGAGGGAGAGTGAGCCTTCATGAAAACATAACCTTAGTCTCCTCTCTTGATTCTTGTGTGGTCGGCCCTTGCTTCTTCCCTTGCTCCTTATTTTCGTTCTCTCAAGGCCGGCGGCACATCAAGAAGTTCCTTTTCCTTGATGGTCGTCTACTTGGAAGAGAAGAAGAAGAAAAAGAAAGTTTCCTATTTTGGCATCCCTTGGTGGCTCGAGAATCTTGGAGGAGAAGAAGTGATTCGGATGAATTCTATCTTGGTAGATCGTTGCCCACACAACGTCCAAGACGAGGAGAGGAATATAACAGAAGATCAAGAAGTCTTTAGCTATAAAGAAAGGTATAACTAACTAATTGTTTCCGCTTCAAATTAATTAGTTAGTTTTCTTTATATAGATTCTGAAATACCAACACAAGAGGCTAAAGATTTTATATTTCGATTTCATGCTATCGATTTTGTATTTCAATTTTGTGTTTCGATCTTGTGTTTCTATTGTGATCTATGTAGTTAAACCTAAGGTTACTATAAGAAATTAAATATCTAATTTCTTTGAAAGGCTGATCCCATAACCAAGAAGGCCTAGTGTCTCGTCGTGTTTAACCTAGAAGTCAATCTTTGAAATAGATATTTAATCAACTTCTGTAATATGCTTTAACTTAGAAAAATCATATCGATTAAATTTGGAGTAAAAATGTTAAATATCATTTCCAATCTAAGTTTAACTTTTGAAAAACAACTTGAATTAATAATATTAAATATCGTTTGCAATCCAAGTTTAACTTCAATAGAGCACATGGATAGCTAGGTTAAGTTCTGTACTTGTACAAATTTTTATACCGGAGAAATAGAACGGAATCTAAATATAACAACCAACACGGAGTTCAAGATTGAAGCCGAACAAAATAATCTACAAAAGTAACAAAACAAGATGGAAAGATATCATTCAATCAGGAATAAGTCCAAGTTCTGCAAATAAAAGGTTTTAATAATTAGAGATTGCGTATGATACATCAAATGGATCCTATAATCATCTTCGATGTATAAATATTCAAAAAAGAAATCAAGACGACGTCCGCGTTCGGATTCCCCAGTCACTATATGTTACATTGTAAACCTGTGTCATGTCTTTGACTATCAAGTCTTCCAGCACGAGTAGATTTTAAAAAAATAATAAAAAATAAATAAAAAAAAAAATCGGAGCAGCAATATACAATTACTTATCGCATAATTTACGCATATTCATATTTCATCTCAATTTGGATGTGCTGTATCAAAATTTTGATCAACATTATCCAAGAAATGCTGCAAAAATCTTCCGGGGAAAAGCTTAAGCCTCGGGTTCGGAAGGCAAATGCTCCTGAAATGATGGGTGAACAGATTAGAAATATGCTGGAACACTTGCAAATAAGCGCAATAGTTCCAGAGGCTAACTAATAAGCATAATCCATCCACGTTACTAATTTGCTTCAAAATCTGTACAATTTTTATTTTTCACTATTATACAAACTCGTCACAAACATATCCCATCAGTTTGAGTTACTAATGCAGCATGAAAATGTCCGAAAACAAAATAGATAAGCAAGCACCAAACTAATCTCAAACTCTCACGAAGATGGGTAAAATCATAAATCAAGGATAATGAAGATTACATAGAATCTAGCCCCTTTCTACAAACATCAGTTTGTCTAAATAAATGCCTTATTTCTAAAAATCATAACAAACTGTTGAAAATTCAAAACAGCCTTTAAAAATTAAACAAACTTGTAAAAAATATATTTTTTCCCTAATTTATCCTCAAATCTTCAACTGTGTAAATTACAGATCAATATTTAGGATATATGTGAAAAAAGCCTTAAGACTAAAGTATATTTATCTTAGCCTTTTCATCAAAGATGAGCATGGAGAAATAAATGTATCCTCTCATGTCATGAGGATTAAGCCTCATAAATTCCACAGCAGTAGCACCAATTTTTTTTCATGTTTTAAGGTGATATTAAACAGAGAGGTATGCTTACCAAAGATAGAGCTTCCATTATAGATCTGTAACTATCAGCAACACAAACTTTTTTATACAGACTAAATAAGTGCTTCCTTTGTTCAGTGCTCAAGTGTCTTCTGAGACCGCTACCTACCATCTCCATTTCTGCCTGCAATTATTTATATAATTATTGCAAGGTCAGGAATAAAAGAAATTATGAACCTCACAAGAAAGTCATGATGATAATGTCAAATATCCATCAAACGTTCAAACATGAAGTAATTGATCTATATACGAGTGAATCAATTTATAAATTTCACAGTAGTTTTCTAGTAACTTCACATAGGAAATTAAATTTTCATGATTCAGATCTATATTCACCACCAGTTTCAACAGGGGAACCCTACTGTTATACTTGTCTTCCCCCAGAAAAATACTTAGCAATAACTAAACCAACACCTACTATTAGGGAAACAAGAAGACAGAATACTACAACAAAATTTATTCCACATTCACTTCTTTGCAACTGTCCCTCTCACTGTGTACTTACATGAATATAGTTAAAATAATTGGAATTGTCAGATGAAAAGGCAATTGTAGAACGGCCAATACCCAAGATACAATTAAAAATCTTCATGAACCTTTTACTGCAGAGCTTGTATGAATATCAGATCTTGCTTGTTTTTGTTAACATCTGTAATTCTTCACTCTATCTAAAACTCATGTCTGATTACAGTGAACTATGCATGAATAAAGCATTTGGTAGAACATACTTTTTCTTTAATCTATGTTAATCATCAATTTTTATTTGATTTATCTGTTATAATTGGTTTTATACAAAAAAATCTCATCATTTCGATCAATCAACCAGCCAGTGCTAGTTATAGCATCTATAATCAATAAGCATTTCCTTACTAATATTGAAAAGAACATACAAGGGAAGCCTAGGATAGTATTTATCTCAGTAAAATTAAAATTTCATTTATGTATTGTTTAATCAAATGTGAAAAGTAGCAATCTACTGCAATAAAACAACCATACAATAACAACAACCCAGCTTTATCCCACTAGGTGGTGTCGGCATTCTTTTACGTCATGGAATTCTATCTCCTATTATATCATTATTTATACTTAAATAAATTTTATCTTATTTTATTATTGCTAACCAAGTCTTTTTTGGTCTATCTCTCCCTCGTTTGATATGTGTGTTTGTCATAGTTTTATATCACTTAACTGGAGCATTTATTGGTGTCTAAAGTACATGTCATCTGAAATGTAAATAAATACTATCACAACAAAGCAACAAACACTGAACAAAAGAACGAAATGGCACAAGAGTTTAAACCAATGAAATGCACACTACTCAAAAAAAGCAAAAATGATAAAAATAAAGATCATGAAAAAATGACCAACAACCAAACAAAAAAGTTCCAGCATCTTGTGAAAAAGTGACAGGGAATTGTTCTTTTATAGAATAGAACACATCATGATCAGATCTGTGTAGAAAATTTAATGATATATATGATAGTATATGTAATTTAAAGCCATAGAGCCTCAATTGAGAACATAATGTAAAAACTTTGGCAGGATATATACGTTGGACACTGGAAAGAGCTGCAACTTCACATTGCAGATATATTTCATATGGTTTACTTCTATGTTATATGCTCACTTATATATAGTTTTTTTCAGCAAGTTGTTAACCATCCTTACACTAAAATGGAACAGAACAAAGATCCTGTAGTAAAGATGTCCATAACTGTCCGCTGCCAACATATCACAAAAAACTAAGACAATGTGTATAAAAGTGATTAACCATCATTAGTGTTAACATGGCACGGGATATATAAGATTGTTTCTAAGTTATATTATGATTTATGAAGCCACAAATCTGAAGAAAGATCATGAGTGCATACCCTTCATCCTGATATGTCAACATGGACACATCTGATCTCAAGTAGTAAAGTAAGGGTTTTGTAAAGGTCTCCTTCTGATTTATTTTGTCTTGACATGAAGTGAGTAATGTAGTCAATGCTGCGACCTTCAAGGCTAAAATATGTATATCTGAACTAATGCAATGATTGCAATTTGACAGTAATTGCAGCCACTTTCAGAGTATTCATACACAGCCTTGTAATTTAACAAAAATCTCTCTTTGTGCTATTTGACATTCATATACAAAGGCAAATTTAGTATAAGTTTGATAGGTTCCTGTATGTTATCTCCACCAGAATTTAGTACATTGCTTAGAGGCATAGGATCGATTAACCACTGATGAAGATGAAAGAAATATATAACATCATAGGTAATTAGTTATTCATTTAGAACAAGAAATTGAAATATTAAAAAGAACAACATAAAGTCAGAGAATGAGTGACAAGTAGTTTATACTACCTTGAGGAAATAAGGAAAGAACAAACTGAAAATGGATGGAAAATAGACAAGCGCCAGCTTACCGAGTTCTCCTCTGGTGGAAATGCCAGGTGGATAAGACAAAGCTTTGACAGTTCCTCCAGTGCTTCAGATCGCTTTCCTTGAACTTCCAATGCCTAAATCATACAGATTCAATATTACAAAGCTGAATCTAAAGAGGCATGAGATATCATGTGTACGCTAAATGGCCATAAAATATGCTCTATGAATACAAATGTAACACTAAAAACAGAGAACTCACCCAACATTGCAAAAAACATGAACGTGTGCGAGCTGCAACAGCTGCACTTACAAGTGTAGCAGCACGTGAATTGGTAAGTCCAATATTATCAGCAAGTCCAGCAATGAATTGTCTTGCATCCTCGTCACCAACTTGAGGTTTCTCACTTGGTATTATTGCTCTATATTGTTTTCTATATAGGAAATCAAAGTCTCAGATATCTAAAGATGAAATCTGATAAATGATCACCTGGAAAAGATCTTCCCACAAAAAATAGTAAAAGAATTATTATCAGCAAACTAACACTGATAAGCCATCACAAATTACCTGCTGCAACAATTTAAAACAAAGTCTACTGATGCCCGATAAAAAGAATCCCGTGCATTAGCTGTTTCAAATGAGACCTTCACACCAGATACCTTGCATAGCTCACGAAGCTGCATCAAAGAAGGAATCCATAACTCTTCCAGCAGATAGGTCAAGCAGCAATATGCACATTCTATGCTTCAAAGTTTATGACAATGAATGCTTCTGTCTAACCAGGAGACATCCTTTTGCATAGCAGTTTTCAATCTTATTTTTATTTTGCAACAACATTCTGATAGCTGTCTTTAAGAAGAATATATATACTTTGAGGGAACAAATAAACTGTGTTTTTACCCTCTGAGAAAGTTACGTTACATTTTGCCAACATGAGCTTACGGCTGCACCTGACCACTCCATTACCCACTAGGGCTATCCTAATTTACCAGATTGCTCATAACCCAAATAACGCTTATCTATTCTATTAGCTATTAAGGCCATGAGAATTATCTTCTTCCTCTCCCCATAATCTCATTCATCGACACCGAAGCACTTATGCTACAGAGATCCTTCTCATTTTTGTTCATCTCCCACAACCCTCTTGATATCTCCTAGTTTCAGGTCCGGATTATTCCCATTATCAATCTTCGAAGATATTAATAAAGAAATGACACACCAAGTTTTAAAATACTGGTGTATCAGATCAGCTCAACTGTGTCAACATGGT
Source organism: Zingiber officinale (assembly GCF_018446385.1). Classification (NCBI taxonomy): domain Eukaryota; kingdom Viridiplantae; phylum Streptophyta; class Magnoliopsida; order Zingiberales; family Zingiberaceae; genus Zingiber; species Zingiber officinale. Next base: position 4,645,292 of record NC_055990.1, read on the forward strand.
GCAGTGGTGTTAGAAAGGAGGAAGAAGGATGTCGCATACCAGCTATCTGTACAAGAATATCACTTGCAGAGATGTTTCTTGTTGGTCTCAGCATCAGACCTTCCCCATGCTTCCCACTGAGATAACCTTCACATATCATGGCATGAGATAGCATGCCCAACATGGTGGTGTTCCATGTCCCTCATGATGGCATTGGTTCACAATGATACATCAAGCCTACATCAGCTGAGACGAAACCATGATCGGTACCAAGCAATTGACTATCATCAAGGAATGAGACCTGCAACAAGGTTGGAACACCTGTTCCTCCACTAGAGGTGCTTGCCAAATACCTATAAATCAAAATTTTCCAAGATCACAGTCATGGTGAGGGACTGCATTAACACCATCTACTCAGCATTCACAGACTGATACAATGTCAACTGCACATTTGCCAGCAAATAACTAATAGCTCTACTAGTAGCATGGCCTACTTAGCCTGGATTCAAGGATAGTAGATCAAACTCTTGGAATGGAAGCACAATAAGGGTGCAGGGAGATGAGAGTGACAGCAGCAGGTCTTATAATGGCATTGGCCAATATGTTTTTTTCTACAACTTTTCATGACTACCCCTGAAACTATAAACCTGAGCTAATTCCCATATATATTGAGACCAAGTCTTGCTTGACCCTTCAAAATATGCATCTTCCCACTGACCAGTAGAGAAAATCTACCCTGGTCAGAGAAACGTGACAATGATTGGAACTGCTTTAGCAGCATACCATGGATCATAAATTGGGGAACAAGAAAGAAAGCAAACAACTGCAATCTTACAAATTCTCATATAAAACTTACAGGCTAATAAAAGGAAAGGAGGAAGATTATGCGATCACGATGAAAGAAGAGGCTTCTCTGACACGATGGTGGAGCATACTGGTTTCAAGGTTCTTGAGGTGCCCAACTCAAATTAAATGTAGGACTGAGCGTGCTAAGTGAAGTGGTGGCAATCAACAAGGTTGGAGTTTTTTATATGGAGGATGAAAGCGCCTCAGGGAGCAAGAGCATGAATGTCACTGAGAGAGATCACAAAGGAGAGGAACTTGCTTAGAATAGCCCATGGATATTAGAAAGTAGCAAAAAGATCGAAGAGTGAGGACAAGGATGAATGGAAATCACCTTTTTGTCCTTCTTTCAGTATATACTCATCTAGGGGTGTTCAGGTCAGGTTGGGCAGATAACTTCTGATGCAAAGATAAATGACCATCACGTTTAAACTCTTTTGCTCAAAGTAGAATAGTTGGAAGGTATATAATCAGTCTTTCATAAAGCTGCTAAAATTAATCCAATAGACGATGAGAACCCAACAACGGCTTAGAAGCATAGTAAATTGTGAAAATCCAGTGGACACAACATTTTCAAAATTCTGAAATTATATATTTAAATTGCAAGATTGGCTACTAATACTATTATAAGAACTCGCAAGAAAACACAACATTTCTCTGTTCATAAATTTATTATCTAATGATACTTGGTCAATACATATACTTTTCTTTCAATTAAATTGCAAAGAACAGATGTGGAGGTTACAATTTCTGACCTTGTTAATTCTAGAGCAGTTTTATATAAAAGAAAAAAAAGATGTACTTTAAATGAAAACCAAAGATACTTGCACTTAAGATGCCACTGATTCATTAAGAGCAAGTATGTTAAACACTACAGAGGAAAGTCAACACCATATAATACAAATCTTAAATAGGTCTAAGAACACTAACTTGGATCATATCATCATATCTATAGTCCTTCCCGCTCATTCTATAATCCATTATATCTGACAAAAATAAATGTTCGTTGATTTAGGAATAGCATAAGAAAAACTTGAACCAACACATTTCCAGGATAGAATAAGGATTTACCTACAAAAAAAGATAAAAGATAAGTAAATACCTTACTAAAAGTCAGATCTATGTAAGTACATGTCATCAAATTTCATAACATATTTGAAAGGAAATATCCTAGGATATAACAACAAAAATGAATATACACAAACTAATGGAAATCACAATATCTTGAGTGGGAATAACTCATGATGAAATAGAACATTTTTTTGAAGTCAAGATAATCAAATACATACTGCTAAACCCCAAAATTATTGAAGGATCAGTTCAGAAATTCCCAAGTTATAATTTTAGAGATTAAACAGATCAAATGGAAGTAAAAGAAGCTCATGTATGTTGATCAAAAACTGAATGCAAAATCTCAAAGAATGATCAATTTGTCCACTCAATATAATTTCAAACTGTAAGATATAATAACCAGTATAAAACAAACTGTTGTAAAATTCACTTTATTAAAATTTGCTAATTCTTGTTAGCAAATATAGTTCAGTCCACATGGGATATTATCTGATTAGTGCACTATATATGGATTTAATCACGCTATTTCCTACTGATTAGTACCATTTTATTTTTTTGGTATCAAAGCATGCTCAATATCTTATGATTAATAGGGAAAATCATAAAATTTCTATGGGAAAAAAAAAGTTAAATTAAGGCTTTGTGTCTGTTTTCGATCCTATGAGCCACTGGTTTAATGTTGTTAAGGGGGAAAAAATTAGGTTTTGAACCCTAGATAGCCCTCTCTACTTTAAATATTATTGATGAATAGGGGATATTGCATGTACCCCTTTCTCCTTGCGTATTTTCACATATCACCCTAACAACCCCTCAAGCTCATTCGAATATTCAAAAGAGATCACTACTCAAAAATATAATCAATTGATATATTTGCAAAATTACACACAAACAAAGTAGAATTAAACTGGTTTGAGGTTCGCAAAATGATGCATGTGGTGAGAGGAGGATTAATCCTACTTGAGGTCGATAGAATGATTTGTGCAAAGAGAGGATAGACAAAGTTTAAGATGCACGTGGAATGAGACACACAAAGAAATGACTAATTTGGCTTGAGAAGAGTATTAAGCTAGAGATTCATGAAAGTGCACACACAAAGAGAGTAAAGGAGTACAAATCCGTTTTGAGATCCATAGAATGATGCACATGGAGAGAGGAGAAATCCAAGTTAAGGTCTTTGCAAAATGATGCATGTAGAGGAAGGAGAAATCCAACTTAGCTTTGTAAAATGGTGAACATAGATAAAGCTCAGACAAGGAGGATTGATGACTAGACTACAACAAATGCATGCATGGAGGGTCATGTTGGTCCCGCATGAATAGAGGAGGGTCATATTTGCATTTTGTCATGCAAGGAAGAAAGAGTACAAATCCGTTTTGAGATCCATAGAATGATGCACATGGAGAGAGGAGAAATCCAAGTTAAGGTCTTTGCAAAATGATGCATGTAGAGGAAGGAGAAATCCAACTTAGCTTTGTAAAATGGTGAACATAGATAAAGCTCAGACAAGGAGGATTGATGACTAGACTACAACAAATGCATGCATGGAGGGTCATGTTGGTCCCGCATGAATAGAGGAGGGTCATATTTGCATTTTGTCATGCAAGGAAGAAAGTCACATTGGCTTCGCATTGCATAGGAAATGGTTGTGCCAACCTCACATTATGCAGGGAAGAGAGTTGCATTGGCCTCACATCACATAGGGAAGAGAAACACGTCAACCTCAAGTTTTACGAGGCAGAGGGTCGTTTTCGCCTGGTTGTATAGGGAAGAGTGACTTGTTAGCCTTAAATTGCACAGGGAAAAGGGAGGGCTGCGTCAACCTTTAGCTAAGAGCCAACTGGGATAAAGCAAGGTTCAGTGTTGCTAGTCAAGAATTCATCCTAGAGAAGGGTTCATGCAAACAAAGGGAAGAGTAGAGAGACAAAGGTGAACTAGCTTACATGCAAATGCTTGACAAAAAAAGTACGATGGGTTACATGAGAGAGAAGGAGGCGACTCTAGTACTATGTTTAGGGAAAAATTCAATTTCCTCTCTATAATATTCATGAATAATATTACACATAACCCTTGCCCCTCATATATTTTCACTTACCTCCCAAACAAATGCAGTAGCTATGCCTCATGCCTCTCACTTATCTCGCACATCTCAAACTTTCTTCCTCCATGCAACTATTGAAGGTATAGATCTTGATTTACACACTATGTAATCACATTACACCATATAGGGTTTGAAGATCAACAATAAACTCACCTACGGTGCAAACACCGAAATTCATGGTCACGTATAAATAACCAAAATTGAGGCAAGCAAAGGTGTAATGTAACATAAGTCATGGGTGAAAATGGAATTTTTTTAATTCGTAAATCTTCCTCCGTCCTCCCATTTACTTCAAGATTGAAGTAGTTTTAAGTTTATAATTCCATAATAGTTTTGCATTTATCTTGTTGTCCTTAGTTACCTGACTTTAGGAAATTTGTTATTTTCTTTATTTAACATCTCTTGTTTTCCTTGAAGTTGACACTAGAGTTTTTATTTCCTTGTTTTGCTAACAAATTATTAATTCCTTTTCGCACCACATTTTGCCTCATTTATGTAGATGTTTATTAAACAATTTGATCAATTCTCTTTATTGATTGCAATACCAAAGATAGATTCTACTTTCTATCTTTCAATTTCTTTTAATTTTGTTTATCATAAGTATTTGTCACAAAAAAGTTCGTCACTCCCATTAAAAAATGGTTCTTCAATTTTGATTGAGGAAACTTCAGGTGGAAAAAATATGAAGCACAATAAATCACTACAAACTCCGCTCATGACTAATACTCTGTCATGGCCGATAAAGGAATGATGCGTTAGGTTGTCAACCAACGTTAAAATATAAGCAATGTCATGTATGAGTTCATCACACTATTGTACTAATACTAAGTTGTTCCGAACACCTTGTAAGGTCCAACCACAACATCATGACAATGACCACTACATCTCTATGAGAACTTAAGTATAGTATTCAATATGCAAAAATTCTCACACTCTATGTTTAAGACTGAGTCCATTCATTGATCATTTGTCTTAGTTTAATGGTGGTTGGCAACCTAATGCAACCCTCCTCCTTTATCCGGACTTGGGACCGGTCATGGCGGGCTCGTCATGGGCGAAGTCATATTTAAGGATGAGTATTTGGTTAAAATTGAACTGAACCATTAAACGAAACCAAACAAATCAAATTTTTTCAAACTAACTAAACCGACCGAATTTTTAAATAAAAACCAAACAAACCGAACCAATAAAATATCGGTTAATTCGATCAAAAATGGAAGTAACTGAATTTTTCTAATTAGAACTAATATTCATCATAAATCACAATAATGCTTAAACCGAATTCATCATAACCAATTTTTTTACATGTTCGTTTTATATTTTGGTTTATTCAGTTTGACCAAATAAGAAATTTTAAAACCAAACTTGAATGAACTAACCGAATAAACCAATTTAAAAAAAAACGAGATTCTGAAATAATTGAACCGAATTTAAAAATTTGATCAATTCGGTCGGTTTGTTCGATTTAACCGAACTTTTGCTCACCCCTACCTATGTTGGATAAGAATAGGCATTATACAAATATTTGTTGTCTCAAATTTGGAATATGGAATGTAAGACCGATTATTGATAAAACAATAAAGGTAGTAGATACGATGATAAGGAAAAATAATTACTATTTTATATTTAATTGGTAGGAGAGAAGACAAATATGATAGAGAACTCATATTTTAAGTTATGATACACAAGAAAGAAAAGAGTAAAAAGAGAAATAGAATAGCGATTATAGTAGATAATTCGTTAAAAGACGAATTAGTAAGAGTAATTAGAAAGAGACATAGGATTACAACTCTCAAGATAGTGGTAGCAAAAGAAACTATTAATGTAATTAATATGTATGCACCTCAAGTGAGATTAGATGAAGAAACCAAATATAGACTTTGTGAAGACCTAGATGAGATAATAGGAGGAGATATAAATTGACACATAGGAATAAGATATAAGGAATATTATAGGATGCATAGAGGCTCTAGTTTTGGAATAAGAAATGAAGAAGGACAAATAATATTCGATTTCGCAATAGCATATAAACTTATAACAACTAATACATTTTTTAAGAAGAAAAAACATTTGATTACATTCAAAAGTAAGAACAATAAGTCATAAATCAACTTTCTTATTGTAGGAAAAGAAATGGAAAAATTTGTAAAGATTGCAAGATTACTAGAGAAATTTTAACCACCCAATTTAGATTAGTGATGCTAGTATGCGCCTCAATCATAGTATCCATAAAAGGAAAATGTGCATAACTCCTAGGATCAAGAGGAGAAGGGTGGAAGTTAAAGGATGCAAAGTAAAATATCTTTAGGAGAGGATAGAAACACAAGTATTAGGAGAAATGTATGGTAACTCAAATACTACATGGTACATCATATTTGAAAATAGTGACCAAGAGCATACTCACTGAGTCAAGAGAACAAGCACCACTAAATAAAAAATCTTGATGGTGAAATGAGAAAATACAAGAGAAACTAAGGGAAAAAAAGAGGTGTTCATAAGTTAGTGTACACCTAAAAGCACAAAACAAACTTGAAAATGTATGTGGTAACCAAGAAAAGTTTAAGAAAGTAGTAAGTGAAGCAAAGAATGAAGCTTTCGAATGTATCGACAGCTTGATATAAAGAAGTGGAAAGAGATATCTATAGAATAGCTAAAGAAAGAGATAGAAAAATAAGGGAGCTTATCTAAGATGTATTAAAGATGAATCCAATAGGATAATAGTGAAGGATTAGAAAATAAAAAAGCTTCATCACCTTTTTAATGAAGTTGTAGGTGACCAACTGAACTTATGAAATTTAAGTAAAAAATTTAAAATTTTTATTGGATAATTCAAATTTCAAAAGTAGAAGAAGCGTTAAATGGAATGAAAAATGAAAAAAAATGATTAGATCGGATGGAATTACCTAGGAAAGCATGATATTGAATAGCTTATAAAGTTATTTAGCCTAATATTGAAAACAAAGAAAATGTTATTGAAAACAAAGAAAATGTGTGATCAGTGAAGAGTAAGTATGTTAGTCCCCTATATAAAAACAAAAAAGATGTACAAAATTGTGTGAATTATAGGGACATTAAACTAATAGGGTCACACTACAAAACTTTAGGAAAGTGTGATAGAAAAATAATTACAGAAGAAGACTAAGGTGACCGAAAATCTAATAAAGTGTGATAGAAAAATAATTACGAAAGAAGATTAAGGTGACCGAAAATCAATTAGATTTATGCTTAAAAGGTCAAAGATAAAAGCTATGCATCTTATCAGATAATTGATTAAAGAGTACTAGTAAAAGAAGTAAGGCTACACATGATATTTATTGACTAAGAAAAGCTTATGACATAGTCCGAAAGAAATTATATAGAGAATTATATGAGAATGTAATGACATGAGTGAAGACTCCAAGTGGATTAACCAAAGCGTATCTTACAAAAATAGGGTTACATCAAGAATTAACTCTACATTCATATCTTTTTACACTAATTATGGATGAACTTACTAGACACATCCAAGACACGTTGTCATGGTGTATATTGTTTGCAAATGACATTGTTTTGGTCAATGAGACACGTGGTGAGTTAATGCTAAATATATTGGAAGTTAAAGGTTTTAGATTTAATAAAGTAAAGACAGAATATATAAAATTTAAATTTAGTAGTAGAAGACATAGAAAGACAATTGTTAAGATAGGAGGCGATAAATTATCTATTGCTGAAATTTTTAAGTATCTAAGATTGTTTTTACAAAATGATGGAAGGATTCATAAAGATGTTTTACATAGGATACAAGTAGGATAGTTGAAATAGAGGAAGGCATCAAGTGTTTTTTTTGTGATCATAAGATACCTCTAAAGCTTAAAGGGAAGTCTTACAAAACAATAATTAAAACTGTTATGTTAGATGGAGTTCAATGTTGGACTATAAAGTCAACATATGAAATATGAGAGTTGCAGAGATATGGATATTAACATAGATGTGTGAAGATACGAGGATGGACAGATAAAAAATGAGAACATTAGAGAGAAAATCAAGATTATACCTATTGCGGGTAACCTTCAAGAAACACATTTAAGATAATATGAACATTTACCTAGGCGACTTATAAATGTGATGTAAGACCATGACAAATACGTACATTAATTAAAAAATAAAGAAACCAAGGAAGACTAGGTTAACAATGATAAAATAGGATAAATTTCATTTAAATATAAATGAGGATATAGTAGGATCGAGTCTAATAGCATAGGAAGATCTCTATAGCCGACCCACTTGGTGGGATGGGATAAAGGCTTGGTGGTGGTGGTTGTTGTTGCTTCACAAAAAATTACTTACAATTTCTTTAAGTTACCTTAGCTGAATTAAAGAATTAGTAAAAACATATCACCCAAGTGAATTTACTTATTATTTGACCAAGCTAAGCACTAATTGATCCCTTCTTAACTAAATCATTTCTATACTAACTAGAGATTAAGATCATCCCTGATAATTAATAAGATCAACAAGTTGTCATTATACATGTATCTATGATAAATCAACAATCTATTACCTGTGTCACAACATCTCTTTAGTTACATCTTTATGTTCAATAGTATGATACAAACTCTTCCAGTATTTTTCCTCAATGAATTATGTACACAAGCGAAATTATTATACTCATAATTGACCATAAACAATATGAATTCTAATTTCCGACTACCTGGTGTCAGCTATATTCATCTTATTCTGTTATTGAGCTCTAAAAAACTTCATTGCAAGCAATGCCCAAGTCATTCATATATCTTCAGTTATATTAGATAGAGTTTTTTAATGTCAATACACAAATTTAAGACTCAAAGAACATGATGATCATATCACAACATTTTTTTAGCATAAGCCCCAGCACGACCATCACACATTGATTAAACAAACCTTGAATATTCATATATTCGGGTATTAATTTGAATTATATATATTAAGCAACCAAACACCGAGCTATAGGTAATTATTTAAATGTTTGGCCAAAGTACAAAATCACTTACCTCGAACGAGCCTATCAATTTCTCTCTGATAGTCTTGCTTGCTTGTGCTAATCACAGGAGGAGGAACTGGATCTGGCCACCAGTTGGGCAGCTTTTCTTGCTTCATTGTCCAAGTTCTGGCCTCATTATCCGATGTTTGTAGTTCATACCCTCTCACAGTTGAAAGAGGATTCGCTGAAACCCTAAAACTCTTCGTGTTCCTATTACCCCTCCTCAGCCGCCTTCCCACCACTACTTCCTTCCCTCCTAGGCTCCGATCCCTCCTAATCACCTCTGAACCTATCAATCTCCATCCCGACCGGAATCCGTACCTCAGCCAAAGAACAGTCCTGGCAACTAAAACTGCAACGAAGCTCCAGAGGAGCAGGTTTGCGACAAAGACAATCGACGATTGACGGCAGGAGAAGACGACGCGGTTGCGCGCGCTGTCCACTCTAACCGAAGTCTGGAGGTCGTGGAAGGCATCGCTGCCGTCGGAGAGGAAACCGCGGACGGACGCCTCCGAGGAGCGTAGGAAGCGCGTACCTGCAGCTAAGACACGCGCTGCAATGACCTCAGCGTCAATTGTGAGGTCAAGGTTGCGGCCAGTGGAGGTTTTGGGTTCTGTGGACCAGCGATGGCGGCGACCGAAGAGGGAGGAGGAGATAGTGAGGAGAGGAGCCGTGCGGAGGCGGCGTATACTGTGACAAGGGAGGAGCACTGGGGAAGTGACGGCGATCATTGGCGTTTGGATGGAGGCGATGGGAGGAAGAGCAGAGCAGCGGGGGATGGGGATGCATTTCAAAGGGCACGGATTTGCGGAACGGAAGAGCAAGGAATATGGGAAACGGTATCGCATTCGACACGCGTTTCCTGGGCGATCCATGGAGACGTTGTCAGCATAAAAGTCCTGGGCTCTTCGCACAATTGAAAATTTGATCATTACGTAGCGAGGTAAAAAACAAGTATTTTCCGTCGGTTGAAATTAGGGATCGTAATGGTCGGGTTTAAATCCGACGTCATATTAAATTTGTTTTATTTGGGACGGATTTAAATATGGTTAGATGGGTTATAAGATCGGTCTAAAGTTATTGAACGGGTGGTTAGAGGCGGGTTAGATACAAAACATAATTATAATATATATATATATATATATATATATATATATATATATATATATATATTATAATTATGTTTTGTATCTATATTATATAATATAAAATATATAATAATAATAAGTTTAATGGGTTAGCGGGTCCAATCGATTATGGATCCGTCAGATTTTAAGTAGGATCAAAGCAGGACAAGTTAAAAAATTAAACAGGACGAGTTCGGATTTGGATTTATTTTTTGGCAGAGCAGATTCTGAAATTGGTCAAATCCGACTTAAACACGTCTAATTGTCATCCCTAATTAAAACATAGTAAATCACGTTATAGTAGACTGGCAAATTTGATCTGTTACCCTAATGAATCAATATGAAACTTAGGCTACTATGATTTAGGTGAATATTAACTGTAATATGAGGTTAAATGAATTTTTGTACTAAGTTTTGGAAAAAAAAATTACTTAATATTATAACTCAATCTCTAATTATGAAGTTTAAAAATCATTAAAAAAAATAAAAATTATTGTGTGCACAGCCGCACACGGTACCCTTACGGGCACTACCCATAAACGTAGGATCGAATTGATCCTAAAAAGTGTTTGATCTTTCTTGGAATCTTACATAGAAAATTTCATCAATATCTTATCAATATTCGAAGCTTGGGATAATGCAATTCTTTTATTCTTTCTATCTCGAAGGATTTAGATATCTAGGACATAGTTTGCTTCTCCCAAACTTTCATGTCAAACATTGAGTCAATCAATGGTTAGTTGATGTTAATTCTCCTATGTCATTCCTAATGAGCAAGATATTATCCACATATAGCGCGTGAAAAACTACCCTGTTGTCTTTAATTTATTTTATAGACATTGGGTTCATCTAGATTGTGATCTTAACCATAAGTCTTTATAATACTTGATCAAATCTAATGTTCCAAAACATAGATGCCTATTTAAGTTCATAAATAGTTCTTTTCATTTTGCATACCAGATCCTCTTGATCGCTTAGGATGAAACCATTTGGTTGCATCATATAGATGTTTTCATCAAGATTTTTGTTAAGAAAGGCACTCATTGTTAGGACCAAAAGTAGCTAGAGGGGGGGGGGGGGGTGAATAGCTTGTCGCGTTCGCTCAGTGCTCGGTGTTGCTTGTTGTTGCTTGTTTCTTCAAGAATGCGCAGCGGAAAATACATAAACAAACACAAACACGCTAACACTAGGAGTTTACTTGGTATCCACCTCACAAGAGGTGACTAGTCCAAGGATCCACACCACGCACGCACCCTCCACTATGGAAACACTCCTTTTCGGTAACTACCGAGGGCGGAGAAGCCCTACAAGACTCTCAGTACAAGAAGAAAGGAAAGGGAAACAAAATACAAGCTTACAATGAGTACAAAACCCTAACCCTAGTTTCTCTTCTTGCCTTTGATCCGCCTCTTGACTTGGAAAGCTTCCAAGATCCTTCAAGAACTGGCGATCTGATCTTAGAGAGCGCTGTGGAGGAGTTGGCGAGAGCTCTGGAGTGAATCGGTGAAAATCTTCCGCAGCCATCGAACGCCTGCAGCTATAAACGACGCCAACGGTCGGATCCCGATCGATTCGAATGTTCCCAATCGATCGGGGAGGCTTTGGATCGATCCACGGATCGATCCGAGCTTTGTGCGAAAGCGCTGGATCGATCCACGGATCGATCCGGCGCTTATCGCGCTGCGTCCCAATCGATCCAGCGATCGATTGGGACCTTTGATCGATCCACGGATCGATCCGAGCTTCATTGACTGGATCGATCAGTCGATCGATCCAGAGCTGGATCGATCCACGGATCGATCCAAGGTTGGTTTTGTCCAAAACCAAGTCCCAAACATCCTAACCAACATTCGGTCAACCTTGACTGTTGGTATGTCATGCCTAGCATCTAGTCACTCCCTTGACCTGCTAGGACTCCCTTACCAAGTGTCTGGTCAATCCCTTTGACCCACTTGGACTTTTCTCTGTGCCAAGTATCCGGTCAATCCCTTTGACCTACTTGGACTTTTCTTTCATGCCAAGTATCCAGTCAATCCTTTGACCTACTTGGACTTCCCAACACCAGATGTCCGATCATCCTTGATCCATCTGGATTTTCCCTTGCCTGGCTTCACTCACCAGGACTTTCACCTAGCTTCACTCACTAGGGTTTTCCATCTGCCTAGCTTCACTCACTAGGACTTTCACCTGGCTTCACTCACCAGGGTTTTTCATCTGCCTAGCTTCACTCACTAGGACTTTCACCTGACTTCACTCACCAGGGTTTTCCATCTGCCTAGCTTCACTCACTAGGGTTTTCCATCTGCCTAGCTTCACTCACTAGGACTTTCACCTGGCTTCACTCACCAGGATTTTCACCTGGCTTCACTCACCAGGATTTCCATCTGCCTAGCTTCACTCACTAGGACTTTCACCTGGCTTCACTCACCAGGATTTTCACCTGGCTTCACTCACCAGGATTTCCATCTGCCTAACTTCACTCACCAGGACTTTTCTTCTGCCTGGCTTCACTCACCAGGACTTTTCTTCTGCCTGGCTTCACTCACCAGGACTTTCATTTTGCCTAACATCCCAGTTAGGACTTCCCAGTCAAGTATCCAGTCAACCTTGACCTACTTGACTCTTCTTCAATCAATATCTTATTGTCAAACATCTAAACCCAAACCAAGACTCAGCTTGGTTACCCAGGTCAACCTTGACCTGAGGGATATTGCACCAACAATCTCCCCCTTTTTGATGTTTGACAATACCACAATAACACTTACAATCCCATATGTAAGTTAGGCTAATCTCATAGCCTCCTTCTTCATGCCACTAGGTAATGAAAGCATAAATTAAGCTCTTCATTCTCCCCCTAAGAGGGCAAACTCCCTCTAGGTAATGAAAGCCTAACTTACTCCCTTTCATGAGTCCTTTCATTCTCCCCCTATGACCTTCCCATAGGTAATGAAGGACTAAGCTTAACCATTACATTCTCCCCCTATTGGCACACATCAACCCATCGTTGGACACACATCAACCTATGCTCCAATTCTGGGCACACTTCAACAAATCCATTTGTTGAAGACTCTCCCCCTGAAGAGTTGCTTATCGTTGTTCACAACATCACTCGTTGTGATCAACACGATAATGAAGGTCACATACCCTTCATTTATCCTTAACGTCTCCCTCAATGTAGACAACTACTCAACCTTGAGCATTATCTACCACTTGAGTGTCCACTTGAAATAATGAGGATATCCACTCCCCATTTCTCCCCATTTCAAGTTTAAATGCTCAACCTTGAGCAAGTCCACAACAGAAGGTTAACCACCTTCCAAGGTTCATGAAAAGTAATTTTCATGTCTTTAAAGAGTCCCTCCCCCTAAAGACATGGTGGTAACTTCTGTCATTGCACCAACAATGACTTGGAATCCCTAAACCTTTAGGAAACCCAAATTTAGAAGTTTTGAGGTTCAAATATTCAAAATTTGAGACAACCTCAACCTAAACTTCTACTTAGTCTTCGTTAACCAATCCATCCTTGTTTTCAACATGAAAACACCCTTTGTATGTATACAAATGTATTTAAGGGGTTTGGAATGGTTACCTAGACTCGAAGAGGTTCAAAGATGCTGAAATCAGGCCTTCCCAGCCAAAATCAGCAACTTGGATCGATTGAAGTTGGGTTCCAATCGATTGAACCTTTCTGAATCGATCCACGGATCGATTCAGACTCCCTGGATCGATCGGCTGATCGATCCAGCGAGCTTCTGCTCGCGGGAAATGCCGTTTGAATCGATCCATGGATCGATTCATGGAACTCCAATCTATCCATGGATCGATCGGAGCTCTGATAGTTGCTGAAATTCCTTTTCAGTCAACTTCAGAAACCCCTAGAAAATTCTACAAAAATCCAAAAATCATGAAATTTCGTGTAGACATTATTTAGGGCATACTTAATCATGGAAAAATAGCTTTCTATGAAAATACATCATATTTTCAAAGATTGACACAAACTTGAAAACTTGCAAAAACTTTAGTGTTTTTCTTCAAATTTGTGTCTAACTATTCAATGGTGATTACTATCAAAAGATAGCCTTCACCAAGGTTTTCCAAAACCATTTTAAAAACATTTTCAAAACCAATATCCCATCATGTTCCTTGGGCATAATGCACATGACTTGTACATTAGCTTTCCCAATGATGGGAAAACACATAACTATGTGTTTTGATGAACTTAAAACTCAAAAGAATGCACTAAATCAACATCTTGAGTTTTGTTCATCATCCTAACATCTCACTTGTATCTAATGTGCACTGAAACACATACAAGTCATCTTATAGGTCTTTGTGAGATGTAAGATTTTGGTTTTGCCCTATTCTAGGGATCATGCATATCTATCTAGGCATTTTGAGAGGTAGACATCCACAAAGGATGTTACTTGTTGATTTACTTGTTAAACAAATGTCACTTGTTTATTCCACTTGTTGTAAACAAATGCCACTTGTTTAACTAATGCCATATGTCCTTAATTTTTAAGGAAATAAACATAATGCATGATAATGTTATGGCATACATCAAAATAAAATAGCTTTCAAAAGAAAGATTCCTATAACTACATGATGTATGTATGGCATGACATGATATTTTTGTATTTTTCATGATAAGTCATGAATGCAAAATACAAATAAGATAAAATATGATGTCATGGCATATTATGAAAGCTATTTAAACATGGGCACCCCTACAAAGCTATAAAGCTATGATGTCATGACCGATCAAGAGGAAGCTTCTACCTCCGGATCCAAAGAAAAAGATGTCACCCCTACAAGCAAAGGTATAAATATTTCAATTAATAATAAAAATCATATAATATGTTTTGAGTGTAGGGAACATGGGCACTATAAGAGCAAGTGTCCCAGCTTGGCCAAGAAGAAGGGCCAAGTGGCACAAAAGGGCAAGGAGAAGCCCAAGGTGACCACCCCCGGGACAAAGAAGAGCAAGGAGCACATTGTGTGCTTCTTGTGTCAACAAAAAGGGCATTATCGAAGTCAATGCCCCAAGGGGAAGAAAGTGGTCAAGGCTCAAGGAGGCACTAGTCAAGGGGGAGCCTCCAAGGTAAAAAGGAAGGTAACTTTCATTGAGCCTATTCCCTTGCAAAATGGTAAAAAGCATGCTAGGTCAAATTTTTATCATTTTAATGCGATTTACCATAAGAATAGGAAGCATGAGGGCTTTAAGGAAAAGCATGTGGCCCTACATGCCAAAACTACTATCCCTAAGGCTAGGAATGTAGGTAAAAACCTAGGCGATAACTCTAAGGATGTAAGATACAAGCCTAGAAACCAAAATGCTCATGAACTTAATGGAAAACCAAAAACTAAGGACTTAGTGATGGAAAATCAAGTCTTGAGGTCAAGACTTGATAAAATTGAAAAGACCCTAAAAAGGATGGAAAATATCCTATTAGGGCAAAATGAGCATAACCTAGGTTTAGGGGTACAAAAGCCATCCAATGGCCATAGAGGTTTGGGATACAAACCAAAGGCTAAGAAGGATGTGCCCTCTTACCATAGAGTTCCATATAGTTATGGAACAAACCCTACGCCTAGTGGTCAAGCCAAAAATACTAGGGAAGTCATCCCTAAGAGTATTTTAGCAATAAATGTGACTAAGACTTCTAAGAAGTCTAAGAAAGTCACAAACAAGGTCACAAGGGAGGTTATCCCTAGAGTTGACCTAGAAAATGTGACCAAGGCTTCTAAGAGGCCCAACAAGGTCACTAGGAAGGTATCTAGGGAAGTTATCCCTAGTGAGTACCTAGAGCATCCAAGGAGCACCAATAGGTGTTGGGTTCCTAGGAGCATCTTCTCTACCCCATAGATGGGTTAGAGAGTGTCAACTCCGATTAGAAGGGTGGTTAACCCAACTTTGAGGAAATTGACACTCAAGGAGCATTTTCAAGGTTTTTGTTAACCTTTGAAAATGAAATGGAATTATTGATTACTCCTTGAAAGAGTAAAATGTGCCTAATGGTGGAAGAATTGATTTTAATCTTAAATGGCACATATTGGAAAATTAATAAGAACTATCAAGTTGGGTTTTTGGTATGTTCTTAGGCAATTTAAGGCAATCCGGGCCTTAAATTTAAAAGTGCTACTCTTGAGGAAAAATGGAATATGCCAACATTTGAGGACATGTTTATTTTAATTGGCATAAATTAATCAAGGGAATAAGAAATGCAAACTTAGGTTTTGGCACTTTCTTGAAGCGTTTTAGGCAATCTAGGGTTTAAGTTTTAGGATTAGCTAAGATTAATGATACTTAGATAGGTAATCTAGGTATATTTTATTTATGCTAAACCATGTCATGATTGTTTGCTCATAATATGCCATGACATCATATTTTATCTTATTTGTATTTTGCATTCATGACTTATCATGAAAAATACAAAAATACCATGTCATGCCATACATACATCATGTAGTTATAGGAATCTTTCTTTTGAAAGCTATTTTATTTTGATGTATGCCACAACATTATCATGCATTATGTTTATTTCCTTAAAAATTAAGGACATATGGCATTAGTTAAACAAGTGGCATTTGTTTACAACAAGTGGAATAAACAAGTGACATTTGTTTTGCCACAACGACTTGATTTTCCATCACTAAGTCCTTAGTTTTTGGTTTTCCATTAAGTTCATGAGCATTTTGGTTTCTAGGCTTGTATCTTACAACCTTAGAGTTATCGCCTAGGTTTTTACCTACATTCCTAGCCTTAGGGATAGTAGTTTTGGCATGTAGGGCCACATGCTTTTCCTTAAAGCCCTCATGCTTCCTATTCTTATGGTAAATCGCATTAAAATGATAAAAATTTGACCTAGCATGCTTTTTACCATTTTGCAAGGGAATATGCTCAATGAAAGTTACCTTCCTTTTTACCTTGGAGGCTCCCCCTTGACTAGTGCCTCCTTGAGCCTTGACCACTTTCTTCCCCTTGGGGCATTGACTTCGATAATGCCCTTTTTGTTGACACAAGAAGCACACAATGTGCTCCTTGCTCTTCTTTGTCCCGGGGGTGGTCACCTTGGGCTTCTCCTTGCCCTTTTGTGCCACTTGGCCCTTCTTCTTGGCCAAGCTGGGACACTTGCTCTTATAGTGCCCATGTTCCCTACACTCAAAACATATTATATGATTTTTATTATTAATTGAAATATTTATACCTTTGCTTGTAGGGGTGGCATCTTTTTCTTTGGATCCGGAGGTAGAAGCTTCCTCTTGATCGGTCATGACATCATAGCTTTATAGCTTTGTAGGGGTGCCCATGTTTAAATAGCTTTCATAATATGCCATGACATCATATTTTATCTTATTTGTATTTTGCATTCATGACTTATCATGAAAAATACAAAAATATCATGTCATGCCATACATACATCATGTAGTTATAGGAATCTTTCTTTTGAAAGCTATTTTATTTTGATGTATGCCATAACATTATCATGCATTATGTTTATTTCCTTAAAAATTAAGGACATATGGCATTAGTTAAACAAGTGGCATTTGTTTACAACAAGTGGAATAAACAAGTGACATTTGTTTAACAAGTAAATCAACAAGTAACATCCTTTGTGGATGTCTACCTCTCAAAATGCCTAGATAGATATGCATGATCCTAGAATAGGGCAAAACCAAAATCTTACATCTCACAAAGACCTATAAGATGACTTGTATGTGTTTCAGTGCACATTAGATACAAGTGAGATGTTAGGATGATGAACAAAACTCAAGATGTTGATTTAGTGCATTCTTTTGAGTTTTAAGTTCATCAAAACACATAGTTATGTGTTTTCCCATCATTGGGAAAGCTAATGTACAAGTCATGTGCATTATGCCCAAGGAACATGATGGGATATTGGTTTTGAAAATGTTTTTAAAATGGTTTTGGAAAACCTTGGTGAAGGCTATCTTTTGATAGTAATCACCATTGAATAGTTAGACACAAATTTGAAGAAAAACACTAAAGTTTTTGCAAGTTTTCAAGTTTGTGTCAATCTTTGAAAATATGATGTATTTTCATAGAAAGCTATTTTTCCATGATTAAGTATGCCCTAAATAATGTCTACACGAAATTTCATGATTTTTGGATTTTTGTAGAATTTTCTAGGGGTTTCTGAAGTTGACTGAAATGGAATTTCAGCAACTATCAGAGCTCTGATCGATCCATGGATCGATTGGAGTGCCCGAATCGATCCATGGATCGATTCAAACGGCAATTCCCGCGAGCAGAAGCTCGCTGGATCGATCAGCCGATCGATTGGGCTGATCGATCCAGGGAGTCTGAATCGATCCGTGGATCGATTCAGAAAGGTTCAATCGATTGGAACCCAACTTCAATCGATCCAAGTTGCTGATTTTGGCTGGGAAGGCCTGATTTCAGCATCTTTGAACCTCTTTGAGTCTAGGTAACCATTCCAAACCCCTTAAATACATTCGTATACATACAAAGGGTGTTTTCATGTTGAAAACAAGGATGGATTGGTTAACGAAGACTAAGTAGAAGTTTAGGTTGAGGTTGTTTCAAATTTTGAATATTTGAACCTCAAAACTTCCAAATTTGGGTTTCCTAATGTTTTAGGGATTCCAAGTCATTGTTGGTGCAATGACAGAAGTTACCACCATGTCTTTAGGGGGAGGGACTCTTTAAAGACATGAAAATTACTTTTCATGAACCTTGGAAGGTGGTTAACCTTCTGTTGTAAACTTGCTCAAGGTTGAGCATTTAAACTTGAAATGGGAAGAAATGGGGAGTGGATATCCTCAATTATTTCAAGTGGACACTCAAGTGGTAGATAATACTCAAGATTGGGTAGTTGTCTACATTGAGGGAGAAGTTAAGGATAAATGAAGGGTATGGGACCTTCATTATCGTGTTGATCACAACGAGTGATGTTGTGAACAACGATGAGCAACTCTTCAGGGGGAGAGTCTTCAACAAATGGATTTGTTGAAGTGTGCCCAGAATTGGAGCATAGGTCGATGTGTGTCCAACGATGGGTTGATGTGTGCCAATAGGGGGAGAATGTATGGTTAAGCTTAGTCCTTCATTACCTATGGGAAGGTCATAGGGGGAGAATGAAAGGACTCATGAAAGGGAGTAAGTTAGGCTTTCATTACCTAGAGGGAGTTTGCCCTCTTAGGAGGAGAATGAAGAGCTTAATTTATGCTTTCATTACCTAGTGGCATGAAGAAGGAGGCTATGGGATTAGCCTAACTTACATATGGGACTGTAAGTGTTATTGTGGTATTGTCAAACATCAAAAAGGGGGAGATTGTTGGTGCAATATCCCTCAGGTCAAGGTTGACCTGGGTAACCAAGCTGAGTCTTGGTTTGGGTTTAGATGTTTGACAATAAGATATTGATTGAAGAAAAGTCAAGTAGGTCAAGGTTGACTGGATACTTGACTGGGAAGTCCTAACTGGGATCTTAGGCAAAGTGAAAGTCCTAGTGAGTGAAGCTAGGCAGATGAAAGTCCTAGTGAGTGAAGCTAGGCAGATGGAAGTCCTAGTGAGTGAAGCTAGGCAGATGGAAATCCTGGTGAGTGAAGCCAGGCAGATGAAAGTCCTGGTGAGTGAAGCCAGGTGAAAGTCCTAGTGAGTGAAGCTAGGCAGATGGAAATCCTGGTGAGTGAAGCCAGGTGAAAGTCCTAGTGAGTGAAGCTAGGCAGATGGAAAACCCTAGTGAGTGAAGTTAGGTGAAAGTCCTGGTGAGTGAAGCCAGGCAAGGGAAAATCCAGATGGATCAAGGATGATCGGACATCTGGTGTTGGGAAGTCCAAGTAGGTCAAAGGATTGACTGGATACTTGGCATGAAAGAAAAGTCCAAGTAGGTCAAAGGGATTGACCGGATACTTGGCACAGAGAAAAGTCCAAGTGGGTCAAAGGGATTGACCGGACACTTGGTAAGGGAGTCCTAGCAGGTCAAGGGAGTGACTAGATGCTAGGCATGACATACCAACAGGTCAAGGTTGACCGGATGTTGGTTTGGGAGGTTTAGGACTTGGTTTTGGACAAAACCAAGTGCTGGATCGATCAGTGGATCGATCCAGGCTCTGGATCGATCAGTGGATCGATCCAGACCTGTCCCAGCGAACAGAGAGCTTCTGGATCGATCCGTGGATCGATCCAGAGGTCCCAATCGATCAGTGGATCGATTGATCGATTCCAGAGCACAGAGGCGCTCTGGATCGATCCGTGGATCGATCCAAAGCCTCCCGATCGATTGGGAACATTCGAATCGATCGGGATCCGACCGTTGGCGTCGATAAAGGCTGCGGTAGATTTTCTCCGATTCACTCCAGAGCTCTCGCCAACTCCTCCACAGTGCTCTCAAAGATCAGATCGCCAGTTCTTGAAGGATCTTGGAAGCTTTCCAAGTCAAGAGGCGGATCAAAGGCAAGAAGAGAAGCTAGGGTTAGGGTTTTGTACTCATTGTAAGCTTGTAAGCTTGTATTTTGTTTCCCTTTCCTTTCTTCTTGTACTGAGAGTCTTGTAGGGCTTCTCCGCCCTCGGTAGTTACCGAAAAGGAGTGTTTTCATAGTGGAGGGTGCGTGCGTGGTGTGGATCCTTGGACTAGTCACCTCTTGTGAGGTGGATACCAAGTAAACCAACCGTGTTAGCGTTGTTGTATTTGTTTCTGTATTTTCCGCTGCGCATTCTTGAAGAAACAAGCAACACCGAGCAACGAGCACGCGACGAGCTATTCACCCCCCCCCCTCTAGCTACTTTTGGTCCTAACACTCATAACATTCATTTGTTATACTTCATAATCAAAATAAGTTGTAATGGATAAAATGATCTGAATAGACTTTAGCATAACCACAAGTGAGAAGATTGCATCATAAATCGATTCTTTCTTGTTGGATATATCCTTTTACAATCAATCTAGATTTAAATGTCTCTACATTTTTGTCTATTCTTCTCTTTCTTTTGTAGATCTACTTACACCCAATGGATTTCACCCTATTAAACATATCTACATGATCCCAAACGAAGTTAGTGTATATGGATTTTATTTTTAAGTCCATAACACTCTTTCAATGGTCAGCGTCTATTCTTTATAGCTTCCTTATACAAAGTGAGTTCATCCTCTTGTTCAATAGATATTGCCTCAAAAGACTCTCCATAAAGTAAGTACCTGGAGGGTCAATGAACAACTCTCTTATTACTACGTCTAAGCTGCGGAGACTCTTAGTTGTTTGGAATTGATTGTTGCTCTCTCACTATCACTTGATTACCATGTCCCTCTTTGTACATAAAAGAAATTGAATAATCCTCCACCATCTTAGTTGTTACCAAATTAGTGGACACAACAGATGGAACATCCATTTGTTTCCCAATAGAACCAATATTAATCTATGATGGTAAAAATGTAAATTCAAATTAAGTTGGTTTAGTGCAAATATCTTAACTAGGATTCTCTTTCAAAAGAATTTACTTTTTGATTCATATTCTTCTATATATCTGTCCTCTTAAAAAGTTACATGTGTACTTATAAATTCCTTTTTATCCTAAGGACTATATAAGTAATATCCTCTCATTCCTTTTTGGATATCATATAAAGATGCATGCCTATTTTTTGTTTCATCTTATCTATCTTCCTTTAAACACAAGCAATGCATCCCCAAGAATGGAGGATTTGTGGAGAACTGTTGTTGAAGGATCTCTTCTACAATGGTTGATACTAGAGACTCAAACCCTCCATCAATGAGGAAGGGGAGGTGGATTCTCAGAATGTAGTGGAATCCCTTCATTTAGAAGTAGATCCTCTTTCTTCACGGCTTCTTCAAACGTCTCTCATCTCAATGTCTCAGTTCAAAATTTCCACAAACAGTACTAAAATGATCCAGTTGACATCAAGATGGGTGGACAATGGGCAAAAAGTTCTGATAGGTCAACGATACTTATTGAATGATGAGTCGACGACAAGGAAGAGGTTGGCTACCAGGTAGGGATTAGGATGACCTCCAGATTTTTGATATTTTGTGCTTACAAGAAGAAGGTTAGAAGGGGTTGAGGCAGACCTTAGCGAAACCTCTCTGATGCTTAAGTCAAACATTAGATGTGAGAATAACCAATAGATGAGATAACGTAGAATAACATACCTCTTAATGTTGTCATCATTACCTTATATAGGGAGAGAAGAACGATGAAAGACTATCCTGCCTTTTCTTCTCCCACCTTTGTAATTATCACTATTATGCTCAAGTTTGGATTCTCAAAGTCTTTGACTCCCAAACATACTCAAATGGTCCGACAGAGGGGGAGCTTTCTCAGGACATAAGGAATCTCATTAAGCTTATGCAATGTGCTTCACACCTTTTCTTATTGTACATATTTGGGGCAGGGAGTCAGAAAAAACTCATGCTTCCCTATAGAGATGAAATGGGAAAATGAATCCTATTAAACTTATGTAGTGGGTCCCACACTTTTCCTTATTATACACATGCATTTGGGATAGGGGATAAGAAGAATCTCATTCTTTCCTTATAATTGCAACATGCAGCTCATTTTCTATAGCTGCATTACTTTATCACCTCTCACAGTGGCCTTTTAGTCCACTACTTTGACCTTTACAGTTTCATGGGTTGGATGATGCTCCTCATTAGGTGGCTCCTAGAGCATAGCTCACGTGGGTGATGATCTCCTCACCAGTCGTGCCCACTGATAACTAATATTCTAACATATTGTTTTGCACTCATAGTTGATGTTTTAATCCTCTCATGTGTTTAAATTCGTGTTTATATCATATTTCATAAGTAAGAATTTATTTTGAGCTTTATTTT
The DNA here is from genome assembly GCF_018446385.1 of Zingiber officinale. NCBI lineage: Eukaryota > Viridiplantae > Streptophyta > Magnoliopsida > Zingiberales > Zingiberaceae > Zingiber > Zingiber officinale. The sequence goes on from NC_055990.1 coordinate 4,668,242, forward strand.
AAATCCTTTCTAATTGACATTGTTATTACTAAAATGTGAATGTATCTTGTTTGTAGATATCAAAGGAGGAATCAACCAATATGCCCAGAAATGCTCATAGTAGGGAATGTGGTATGGTCGTGCCCCTCTCTACAATGCAACTCGAATTCCTCCACAATAGCCTACATGGCTTGGTCGTGTCCTATGGCATAGCCGTGGAGCATGGTTGCAGTTCATAACTTAAAGGTTGATTTGTTTTTCCTCAGGAAAAGGCAGCCATTAGGATTCAAGCCTCTATCTTCTTCCACATGGAGCTCTTTCTCCTCCATTTGATCCTCCATCCATGAAGCACTTGGCCCGGTTGGGAGAGATGCCACCATCTTCATCTCCGGCCATCCCTATCTCACTGACACCTCAAGGTAAGGTGGTTCCCTACCTCATTGATGGAAGCATCTCCATTCTCCCAATTGGGAAGGTTCTCACGTAAGGGAACACACACTTGGAGAGGAGAAATAGGTGTGGAGGTCTTCTACCTACTTAGATTTTGCAAGTCCATCATCTAATCATTTATCATCCACAACCCATTTCATTCATGAGCTTCGGGGTCCCAGAACTCATTGACAAACATTCATTCCTATCGGGGAAATATTCATCATTTGTAGCACTTAATTTCATTTAATTTTATTGCTTACAATGTGTTTGATTTAATTTCTATTTACACTTTTGCTACTTTAATCAATGAATTTCAATTCATTTAATTTTTGCAATGCTTGTTTTGTTGAATACATTTAGGGGGCGTTTGGTTCTCTTCTAGGAATCGAAATAGGAATGGGTATCATAGTATTATGGAATGGGAATGGGTATGAGTATGAGCTTGGGTATCATTCTTAAAAATGATGTTTGGTTAGTTAAATATTTTCAATCGGAATGAACCTAAATTTTCTTTTTTACCCTTACAGAAAAATAAGAGAAAAAATTTGATGGGAGAGAAAGTTGAATGTGAGAGAAACATATGATGAGAGAAAATGATGAGAGAGAAAGTGTGATGAGAGAGAAAGTGTGTGGGAAAAAATGAAGAGAGAGAAAGTATGATCAGAGAAAATGAGGAGAGAGTGCATGATAGGAGAGATTGAGAAGAGAAAAAGTATGATGAGAGAGAAAAAGTGATGGGAAAAAATGAAGAGAGAGAGAGTATTATGAGAGAAAATGAAAGAGTGAGGAGAGAGAAAGTATGATGAGAGAGAAAGTGGGTTGAGAGAGAAAGAGTGATGGAAAAAATGAAGAGAGAGAAAGTATGATGAGAGAAAATGAGAGACTGAGAAGAGAGAAAATATGTTGAGAGAGAAAGAGTGATGGAAAAAATGAAGAGAGAGAAGGTATTATGAGAGAAAATGAAAAAGTGAGGAGAGAGAAAGTATGATGAGAGAGAAAGTGGGTTGAGAGAGAAAAAATGAAGAGAGAGAAAGTGTGATGAGATAAAATGCGAGCCTGGGAGAGAGACAATACGATGAGAGAGAAAGTGTGCTTAGAGAAAAAGTGTGATTAGAGAAAATAAAGAGAGAGAAAATGTGATGAGAGAAAATGAGGAGAGAGAGTATACTGAGAGAGATTGAGGAGAGAGAAAGTATGATGAGAGAGAAAATATAATGAAAAAATAAGTAGAAAATGTGTAATAGGAGAGAAAGTGTGATAGAAGAGAATGAAGAGAGAGAAAATAAGGAGAGAGAGTATATGATGGGAGATAATATAGAGAGAGAATTAGGAGAGAGAAAGTATTTTGAGAGAGAAAATATGATGATAAAATAAGGAGAGAGAAAATATGATGAGAGAGTGTGAAATTAAAAAAAATTGAACAAATATACTAAGGATATTTTTGTCTAAAACTTAATTTACAATCCTATTCCATCAAAACCCAAGGGAGGGGGTGTGTTTCATCCATACCCAAATTTTTGGGTTTCATTCCAAAATCTTGATTCCATTCCCATTAACCAAACACAAGGTTTGGGAATGAATCCATTCCCTCATTCCCAAACCCATAAACCAAACGCCACCTAAGTTTTTGTTCTTCATTTGGATTTCAAGTAAATTAGATTAGTTTAGAATGCATTACTTAATGTTTCCATTAATTCCTTTGCAATAATAGTTTAGCAAGGTTAGTAATTAGGATATTTTTCATTTATTATTCTTAGCATTCGAATCAACAACAAACCTCCATTTATAATCTCAAAAATTAAACCTCACAAATAACTTAATTTTGAGATTATCATTCATCATTATATTCCTTGAGAGATGATCCAGATTGACCCTATATTGTACTAGTTAGGGGGTTCAATAATTTGAATTATAACCATAGTATGACATATACGTTTATCACCCATGCCTATCTGGTGCTTCACGCACTTGGAAGCATGGACAACCTCCATTTCCCCAACTCTTTGATATAGTTCGGTGATGTGGACGATGGCGTTGCCGATCAATTACGCTTTATCCATCTTCGAGTTGTTGGGAACCATCGTCTGCAACACGCAGGTGATGAGTGAAGATTATAAATAATTTTAAGCATCATTTAACATATATCTTATTGTATTTCATGAGCATAATTTACATTCACACGCCTTATTTCTATATGATTTTATTAGTTTTACTCTTTTGGTTCAAAGAAATGTTCTTTGCTTGTTTTTGTTGATAGGATATGAATTTGGAATTAAAATAAAGCAAAAAGCCCTTGAAATATGAAGTTGTAATAAGGAGCATGCTCTAGTTGTGTCCTATGACACGAGTGTGCTCCTACGATCAAGAGAGACGAAGAATGGAATGGAAAAAGGCTCGACACAGGCTAGCTATGCTTCATCATCGAGATGAAACATACATAACAAAAAATACTTTTAAAAGGGAGTTTTTAATCAAGGGACATGCTTTGACCGTGTCCTGAGACACGGTCGTGTTCCTTGGACGAAATCAAACCCAAAATAATGCTAAAATTCCACCAACAGCTTCTAACATGTCAAGATCATGCTAAAAAGCATAGTCATACAGTCATGTCAGCTTTCACCTTGACTACAGACCAAACTTTAAAACACCCAACTTTTGGATCAGCTTGAGCCACGAGTCATTCGACCTATCAAAATATAAATAATTTCAAGATCTACAAGTTTGGTTCAGAGTACAACATAAGAAAACTAGGTTTAATTGGTGAAAACCCCATTTTAGCGGAGCCCTATAAACCTAACAGATCTGGACAATTTGGGAGAGGTATAACAGGGTCAATAAAACCCTTACTTGTCTCATCTTACACTAGGGGGCTCTGCCCCCTTCCTTGGGAGAGGGTTTTACCTTTTGAAAAAAATCCTAGAGCAGCCATCTTCCATCAAGACGATATGTCTACCACCGGAGTAAGAATTTCATCTAAGAAGACCGACAACGCATTGATAAACATTCTCACCTCTCTATTTCATGTATTGAGTTGTAGATTATTATTATTCTTTATCTCTTGGGTGTATTTCCTTCTCTATAGAGTAGATTCTCTGAATTCTAAGATGTAGGAAGTAACTATGATGTGATGTTGATGTGTAAACTATGTATTTGGTCATTTCTCTATTTTGATGAATTGTGTGTGTTGAATGTGAGATTAGATGTAGAGCATTAGTCACCATATAGAGGTGATGCTCTATACTGTATGACTGAGAGCCCTTAGTGATAGAGGGTATCCATTTAATCAAACTTTTAAAGTAATCATCTTGAAAAGGGGGTCAATTCTCAATAAGGGATCAACTAATTAGAGTTTAATGAGTTTTTTTCAATTTAATGTTAGGAAGTGACTTATATAATCTAGACTGTATGACTAGGGGCTCTCATATGACAAGGGTATCTCTTTAACTAGACTTTCTTGTGTTACTTCTTTACGAGTCTGTACCGATAATTTAGTTAGAATCCCTATAAGTCCATAAATATGGAGGTGAGGAGGTGAACAATACATAGGATATCAACTAGCATTGTAGTGAAATCAAAATCCTAGAATCATCCTCTAATCCAACTTCTCTCTTCAATTTCTTACCTTCCCCTAACCTTCTATGCTCTGGGTCCTTTCTCAAATCTTTCTCTCTTGCTCTCTCAACTCTCTCTCTTTTTCTCTTATTCTCGTGACCATGCACAACCTCGATCGTCTAGATAACTTGCTTTGTAAACTCAACTAGTGTTTAATTAACAGTGTTTATGGATTTAATATTTTATTACTTGACAACATAACTGTGCACTTGGATTAAATAATAAGTTTTTAGCGTCGTTGTCATGGCTTATTTTCGATTAACATTAGTTGACTAGCAATTAATTAGTTAATCTAGATTTCTTTCTTTCTTGCAATTCCTACTTCATCTCTCTTCTTTTCTCACATTTTCTATTCTGCAAGTGACAAACTTTCTTTGTAAGCTGAATGGATTCTCAAACTCAATGGTTCAACCAATTAAATGTTGTGGATCTTTCTGACTCTTATTGTGAGCTCTATGGTGTAACATGGCATATGATTGATAATTGTCCAATACTAATTGTCTCTGCATATAGATTAAGTGGAGAAAAATATGGTGTCCTCCCTGAATAGAATAATTGGTTGTAAAAACAACAATATTATGAGGCTTGTGAAAAAATAGGACATACAATATAAAATTATAGCAAGTTACACTGGTTGAACATTTTGATAGAAAATTAAAACCAACAATGTTGTGAGGTTTGTGAAGAAATAGGGCATACAACCGAAAATTGTAGCTGGTTGGAAATTTTGATGGTTTTTTTTTTGATACTCAAAACAACTAGGGTAAGAGGATGAAGACACTGAGGCATCAATTGAAGAAGAAAATTTAGTTGTGTCTACTGATGTTCATGATACTCCTATTATTGATATTAATTTTGGTATAGTATATCTTGCCTATGATGATGTTGTGGATGGAAGTGTAGGGACTTATGTTATGGAAGAAATGTCCCAAGAATCATTTCCTTTGATTGCATAACCACTTGACACAATGGATGTTACAGGAATTGAATTTGTTGATGATGGAAGTGTAGGAACTTGTATCTTGTAGGAACTTGTATACTGGAGGCAAAATCCTAAGAATCACCTCATTTAGTAGTACCACCACTTAAGCCAGAGTCTTTCCTATCCACATATGAAATCATGTTTGATGATTTGCTCAATTTGGTGATTAGTGATGGTAAAAATTTCATTTGATATATTTGAAGTTATTAATCAATCTTTTTTTTTTGAACATGTTTATGGTAGGACATATTTTTCACAACAATTACATAGACAATCTCATGACAATCATTTGAAGATGAGCATATTTAATGAAGGCCTAAGACCTAGAGCAAGCAAGTACCTTCCTTCTCCACGAACAAGGTTTAAGACAAATGAAAGGTCAGGAACTCTTAGCAAGAGGGTTTAGATGTATCTTACCCTAACACGATCGAGATTTAAAAGATACTCTATTGTTGAACCTAATAAAAGATGGAAGTGCGATCATCTAAAATCATGTGCTCCCAATTGAATGTAATAAAGGGTTGAGCTAATGATAAAAAATAAGTACTTTTGGGGAGGCAACTCAAGCTTTTTCTTATTTTTGTTCAAGTTTTTCTTTAGCTGCATAGCTTCAAATTTTTGTTTGGTTTAATTTCAAGCCCAATAACATCCATGGGCTAGCCATGGCAACCGATATAGGCATGGAAGGATTTGGGAGAAAATTGAAGACAGGCCGTGTCTAAAAAGCACGGTCGTGCCTCTTAAGTTGAAACTAGTCAGGTTTACCACGATGAGGTCGTGCCTTTTAGGCACGACCGTGTGTTTTCTCTAGTTATCTCCTGAGGATATCACGGGAAGGCCGTGACATTTTCACATGGTTGTGTCTCTTTCAAAGCAAGCACTCGTGCCCACCACGGGCGGACCATGCCATTTTGGCACGGTCATGCCTCCCTTGATCTCTCTTCTCCCTTTTCCCTAAACCTAATCCCTCTACTTGGTTTTTTTGTCTAATCTTCTTTTTGCAGTATTCAAAGATAAGGAGGAATACGATTACCATATAGAGGGGTGACTTTGACAGAGGAATAACTTAGACGTTTGGTGCACATCACTTGATAACTTCTTTCACTTTAAACCTCTTCCGCATTATATTTTTTAGTTTTTATTGGGACAATAAAAGATTTAAGTTTGGAGGGATACATATATATTAGGTTGTTGGTTAGTTTTTTCATATTTCTTTTTACGCAATAAATTTCTTCTAGTTGCATCATATATCATTTCATTATTTGTTTATTTCTTATAGGAAGATACTAGTACACTTGTTCTAGACATTTATGTTGTTGTGATTTGGTATGCTTTCCTATCCATAGTCGCATGAAGTGAGCAATATTTTTACTAGAAGAGTTTGAGTGTTGGCCTAGTTTTAGGATCTTTTCACACATACTTGACTTTAATAGTAGATATTTTTGAAAATAGTCATGATACATATAACCAAACTAGTATTCTTGCTTCCTTGGTGGCATTTCAACTACATTTTAGTTACTGGATAACCTCGGTTCATGTCAACTCATTAGGAAGAATCTGGATTCCAAAAAAATGGTTTGTTCAAGTGTTGCACTTTGCAAACACTTAGAGGAAAAAAAAATAGAAAGAATAAGGCATAAAAAATAGTTATCTTGAGTGAAACCTAACAAGTTACTCGTTTGAAATAGAGTTAAGTTACTTGGGAAATAACTGTTATATTTCTCTTGATATTGAGTATTTCTTTGAGATCTTGTGCAATTTGAGAGGAATGAACTTTGCGAGTGGCATGTAAGTGTCTATCACAGGAAGCATGAGGAATATGATTAGATGACGGCTTGATTAGGCTTAGAGATTGGCATTTGAAAAAAATTAGGTCATTCATTGCATTGAATATAAAGAACTTCTAATAGGTCACACTCAAATAATTTTGCATCATGCTCATCAATGAAACTACACGATAGAATTATACTGATTCACTAGGGATTATAACACACCATTTACACACATAAATCTATATTATAGGTTTTACTTGGGACAAATAAAGGTTTAACTCTGAAGGTGTGATGCATGTAGATTATACCTACTTTTAAGTATTGTTTAGCATATATCTTGTTACATTTCATGAGCATGATTTACATTCACACATACTATTTTTATGTGATTTCGTTACTTTTAAGTTTTTAGTTTGGAAAACTGCTCTTTACTTATTTTTATTGATCGGACATGAATTTCAAATTAAAATTGAGCATAAAGCCCTTTGAATGTGAAGTTGAGTAAGGAGCACACTCTGGTCATGTCCCATAATACGAGTGTACTCCTACAACCAAGAAAGATGAAGAATGAAATGGAAAAGACTCAACACGAGCTAGCTATGCCTTATTATTGAGTCTTATTACCGAGCTGAACACATGAAGCATACATAAAGAAAAAGAATTTCAAAAGAGAGTTTTTAATCAAGGAACACGCTCCGACTGTGTCCCGAGACACGATCGTGCTCCTTGGATGAAATCAGGCCCAAAAAAGTGCTAAAATGCCACTAACCATTTCTAAAACGGCTAGGTCATGTTAAAAAAATATGGCCATGACATGATAAAAAGCACGACCATGTCAAATTTGTAGTTTTCTTGAAGTGATCATAGCTAGGCTTGAAGGCGCTGGAATTTCGTTCTGTTTAAATTTCCTTGTACAAAAAAAATTGTACAAATACATAACTTTTCCTAGCAACCCGCATGTTTGATCAGACATGTGTTTGATCAATCAAGCAAGTTCTTGACGGATTAAAGCACATCTTGATCGAAGTACAAGATCGCTGGTCTCTTGTGTTGGTATTCAAAATCGATATAAAGAAAATTTAAACTAATTATGCAGCGGAATTAAAGAACTAGTTGTACCTTTCCTTTGTAGCTAAAGACCTCTTGATCTTCTATCATATTCCTCTCTTCTTCTTGGACGTCGTATGAGCGATAATCTACTAGGACAAAACCACCCTTCTTCTCTTCTTTGTTTCCAAACTGCTAGCCACAAAGGAATAGCTAGGATGGTCCTTTTTCTTCTTCCTTCTCCTCTTCTTCCTCTTCTCCAAACCGCCGGCCACCAAGGAGGAGGGGCGCCAGCCCTTAACAAGGAGGAGGGGAGCGCCAACCCTTAGCAAGGAGGAAAGGGGGCGCCGTCCCTAGGTAAAGGAGGAAGGGGGTGCCAACCCTAGCAAAGGAGGAAGGGGGGCACCAGCCCTAGCAAAGGAGGAGAAGCTTGTGGGAAGATTAGATTTTTGGGGCCACCACCTACTCCTTTTATAGCCTTACTGTCGGCCCCAGGAAGGTAAGAAAAAACCAAGCCAAAACCAAGTTGTGGATGGGTGGATGTCAGACTTTATATAGAGGCTACAACAGGGACTTAGAGGAGGAATTGGTTTAGGCCTCCTGATGGGCTTGGGCTTCCTGTGTTCGGCCCGAACACCCAACTCAAGTCTATCAATAATAATCCATACCACTAAAGGGTTATTATTGAACTACCGTACCAATCTCATATTATAATATGAGCTTCTTCTTATCATGAGTGCGTTAATTTCTCTATGTTTAAGATATCGTATGTCCGTTAATTAATTGAGTTACTGACAACCCAATTAATTAACATCTGATTCCAAGAGTAGTACCACTCAACTTTATTATCATGTCAAACTAAGTCCACCTGCAGGGTTTACATAATAATCCTTATGAGCTCCTCAAGGGGGCATCATCAACTTAAATAATTAGGACACAGATTCCTTTTATAATCAACAACACATCATATAAACAGTACTATTTCTCAACTCATCGGGTCTATTGATTTAACGAATAAATCTCACTCGTTGATAAGTTAAAAAAAATAAATACTAAGTATACTTGCTTGTTATTATATAAGGATTAAGAGGATGCACATCCATAATAACAGAGATCCTGTTCTTTTATGTAGTCAGTACAAATCGAACAACCTCAAATGGTCCTGCTCAATACACACATAGTGTACTAGTGTAGTTTTATAGTCAAGACAGACTAATACCAAATTACACTATAATCGTTCTAATGGTTTGTCCCAATCCATCTTGATTGTGAGCTACTATTTATAATTTATAAGGAACTGATAACATGATTTTCTGTGTGGCAGTACACATCATGTTATCTACAATATAAATTAAATGAACAACTGCATTGACATATTTATAAATATAAAATGCAAACATTTGACCAAAGTGATTCTTATTTCAAAATATTTCAAAACAGATGTTCATACAAAAGCTAGGCTTATAGTATACATCCCAACAATCTTCCACTTTTACTAAAAGACTATACTGCCATAAATGTTGTCATACATCTGATTTTCATCCCCTTAACATACCTATCAAAAGCTCTTGCCAAAAGGGCCTTAGTGAAAGGATCTGTCAGGTTATCTACTGATGTAATCTTGGCGACAACAACCTCTTCTCGTTTTACGACGTCTTGTATCATGTGTTACTTACGCTCAATGTGTTTACTTGCCTTATGGGCTTGTGGTTCCTTCGAGTTTGCTATTGCTCCACTATTGTCACAATAATTGTGATAACTTTGGGCAAATCAGGAATCACATCTAAGTCCATCAAGAAGTTTCTGATCCATACAACTTCTTTAGCTGCTTCAGAGGTTGCAACATACTTAGCTTCCATGGTGGAGTCTGAAATGCATTTCTGTTTAACACTCCTCCATGTTATGGCTCCACCCCCCAAAGTAAACATATACCCCAAGGTTGATTTACTACTGTCCTATCTGATTGGAAGTCTGAATCCATGTAACCCACAGGAAGCAAATCATCTACCTGGTAAATCAGCATATAATCTCTAGTCCTTTTTAGGTACTTTAATATATACTTTACGACAGTCCAATGTCTCTGTCCTGTGTTACTTTGATATCTACTAACCATGTTCATGGCAAAACAGATATTCGATCTCATACATAGCATCACATACATTAGGCTTCCTACAGCCGAAGCATAAGGAACTGTCTTCATCTCCTCTATTTCCTTTGGTGTCTTAGGACACATCTCTTTAGATAAAGGTACTCCATGTCGAAAAAGTAGAAAACCTTTCTTGGAGTTTTGCATGCTAAAACGAGCTAAGATAGTATCGATGTATGAAGCTTGGGATAAGCACAACATCCTTTTCTTACGATCCCTTATTACTTTGATCCCAATAATATGTCTACATTCTTCCAAGTCCTTCATATCAAACTGCTTGGACATTCATATCCTTATGTCTGACAACACTTTGACATTGTTGCCAATAAGCAAAATGCCATCTACGTATAGTACAAGAAATACCACCACGTTTCTGTCACTTTTCTTATATACACAAGACTCATCCGAACACTGAATGAATCCATAAGACTGGATCACCTCATCAAACCGGATGTTCCAAGATCTCGAAGCTTGCTTCAGTTCATAAATAGATTGATTGAGCTTACATACAAGATGTTCTTTGCCCTTCGTAATGAATTCCTCTGGTTGCTTCATATAGATGTTTTTTTCAAGACTTCCGTTAAGGAAAACTGTCTTGACATCCATTTGTCAAACCTCATAATTCATATGAGCATCAATAAATAAAAGAATCTGGATAGACTTAAGCATGGCTACCGACGAAAAAGTTTCCTCATAATTGATTCCCTCTTTCTGAGTATACCCCTTCGCAACAAGCCTCGCTTTAAAGGTTTCTACCTTCCCATCTATTCCTCTTTTCCTTTTGTAGATCCATTTATATCTAATGACTTTTACACCATTTAGTGGTTCTACAAGCTCCTAGACCTGATTAGAATGCATAGATTCTATTTCAGAGTTCATTGCACTTTGCCAAGATGCTGCATTTTTATCTTGGAGTGCTTCATCATATGTCCAGGGATCAGCTTCATGTTCACCAGGGATCAAGTCCGAAGACTCTCCCAAAAATGTGAATCTTTCAGGTTGTCTAATAACCCTCCCACTATGACGAGGCACTACATGTAGTTGTGTATCATTTGTGACACGTGTTGCAGTTACTTGTGGTATCTCATCTTGTACCGTTGGTATTAAAATAGAAGTGTCCTCTCTTATTTCCTCAAGAACAATTTTACTCATGGGCTTGTTATTCATTACATAGTCCTCTTCTTAAAATCGGGCATTGGTGCTAACATGACCTTCTGATCTTTAGGACTATAAAGCAAACCACTTTTCGTTCATCTAGGATATCCCACAAATAAGCGAACTTCTGTACGTGATTCTAACTTATCAATGTCTCCCTTCAACACATGTGCTGGACTACCCCAAATCTGAATATGCTTCAGACTAGGCTTACGTCAATTCCACAATTCTATGGGAGTAGAGGACACTAACTTAGAAGGTACCATATTCAGAATGTACGCCGCCATTTCCAGAGCATATCCCCAAAATGAATTTGATAATTCTGAATAATTCATCATTGATCTAACCATTTCCATAAGAGTCCTATTCCTTCGTTTTGCCACACCATTCTATTGGGGTGTACCAGGTGCAAACAATTGGGATTGAATCCCAGCCTCTGATAAGTAATTCCTAAACTCTCCTAAGAGGTACTCTCCACCATGATCAGAATGTAGTGTCTTGATACTTTTACCATGACGTTTCTCTACATCAGCCTTATACTCTTTAAACTTATCAAAGCACTCAGACTTGTGGTGCATCAAGTAAATATACTCATATCTCGAATAATCGTCTATAAAAGAGACAAAATATTTGAAACCACCTCTTGCCTGGATAGTCATAGGACCATACAAATCAGAATGAACCAATTTCAACACTTCTTTGGCTCTATACTCCTTTGCTTTAAAAGGCCTCTTGCTCATTTTTCCTTCCAAGCAAGATTTACAGGTCGGAAAGTTTTCCACTACCAATGAATCCAAAGGTCCATCGCTATTAACCTTTGAATCCTACTCAAGTTAATATGACCCAACCTTAGATGCCAAAGATATGTTTGGTTTATTTCCGAAGGTTGCTTTCTCTTATTAGAATTAGAAGATGTGTTATTAATTTCCATTTGTTGCATCGTGGAAGTTATTGGATTAAGAGTATAAAATTGTCAACCAATGTACCAGAACAGATAACCACCCTATTTTTCTTGACAACCACTTTGTCATCAAAAGAAACAGAATATCCATCCATAAATAATTTAGAAACTGAAATCAAGTTCTTTCTAAAACATGGCACGTAAAGATAATTTTTCAAAATCAAAGTTTTATTCCTATCAAAAGATAAATAAACATCTCCCACTGCAACAGCCGCCACTCTCGTAGCATTACCCATGTAGACGGTGATCTTCCCTTCGTGTAGTCGTCTGGTTTCCTGGAACTCCTGTAATAAATTGCAGACATGATCAGTGGCTCCCATATCTACACACCAGGTACCAGTAGATAATACCGCTAAACATGTTTCAACAACTAATGAATAAGATATACCTTTATTGTTCTCCTTTCTGCGAGGACAGTTCACCTTCTAATGTCCAGACTGCTTGCATGTGAAGCACTTGCCTTTTGGCTTCTTCACACCTGCCTGTGACCCAGTCCCTTGAGGTCGAATCACTTTCTTTGCCGAACCAACTTGTTTCTTCTTCTTTTTTCCGCTTTTCGGCTTAGAGGCAGAAACGTTTTCAGCAATGTGAATTTGAGAACCTTGACGAAATAGCCCTTCTGCCGCTTGGAGTTCTCTCAAAAGTTTCGCCAACGAATAAACCCTTTAGTTCATGTTGTAATTCAAGCGGAGCTGCTCAAAACTTTTGGGCAGCGTTTGGAGAATAATATCGACCTGCGTTTCCCCATCGATTTCAGCTCCAAGGACTTCCATCTCATTCAAATGAGCTATCATCTTGAGGATATGATCCCTCACGGGTGTCCCCTTAGTCATGGTGGTCGTTATTAAGTTTCTCATGGCCTCCTGCCTGGCAGCCCAATTCTGTTGTCCGAAGAGTTCCTTAAGATTGAGCATCATGTCATAGGCAGTGGATAGGGCATGATGCTGATGTTGCAACACATTTGACATAGAAGCCAAAATGTAACACCGCGTCATCTCATCTGCCTTGACCCATTTCCTATGCCTCTCTATCTCCTCTTCACTAGAATTCTTGTCAGGCACGCTCGGGCATACCTCAAAAAGTATGAACTTGTATTCTTCAGCAGTTAAGACAATGTTCAAGTTCCGTTTCCAATCAATATAATTTGGACCAGTAAGTTTGTTTTCTTTTAAAATAACAGTAAGAGGATTGAAAGCCATTTTGAAATCCTAAGAATCATAAAATAAAATATTTGATCAAAATTTTAGAATTTAAATAATATTGATTCCTTAAACAATATAATTTAAATTCGCCAACACCTCAAAACACCGTGAATTTCATATGCCACGATAGTGTGGACGTATACTAATTCAAACCTTTGTAAGAGGAAATTTTACCCATTAATTTTATTATCTTTTCAACCTAACTTTATGACAAATAAAATTAATTGTTGGTTCATCCTCGGTCACACAAATAATAGCAGTGACTCCTATGGAGATGATACTATTAAATACGCCTAAGTATATTTCATTACTTGATATTTAGTCCATTAATTAGGATTGTGCCCCTTCAGATGGAGAAGATCGCACATGCGTAATTAATTTCCTATAATCATCAATAGAGGAAGTTTGATCTAGTGATCCGCAAACAAATTCATCCGATATGGAGGAAGACACTTAAAGCCAACGCGCAAGTTTGAATGCATCACTTACAAACCAGTAATATAGACCGTGAGATTTATTTAAATAATCCCTCTCCTACTTAGTTATTTAAATCGAGGAATTTTAACATGCACACACATCACAGCACATAAAACCATCATCACATCACACACAAACAACATATAAAAGGCAATAAATATGAAAATAAAATTTTCAACTATTATGGCCTCATCCAACGTTGTCCTCCAATATGCCGCCAATGGATCAAGTCGTCGCGTCTATCTTGCTTCCTTCTTCGCCGCGCCTCCGGTCCTCAAAATAGCACCACGCATAGCAAGGATACAAGCCACAACAAAATAAAATTAAAAAATTACATTTATTGATCCTATATTTCACAAAGGAACTTACATGTAATCTAGATCGAACAAAATGTAAAAAATAATACAGCAACCAGTCGTATTTAATTATTACAATTATGTCCACCATAAAACAACCTCGACATGCCTGAGGGTTCAAATCATACACAAGCACACAAAGCCATAATAGTTGGACTTAGGACGCCTGCAACCACAGAGTTAATCATCTTGCACATCCTACTATTATCCGACCTAAACTTATATATGAGTAGTGCATAATTTAACCAAAAATCAATCACACAGAACCAGAAAACCTTGCTCTGATACCACTTGAAGGCCCTGGAATTCTGTTCCGTTTAAATTTCCTTGTACAAAAAAATTATACAAGTGCAGAACTTTTCCTAGAAACCCGCATGTTCGATCAGACATGTGTTTGATCAATCAAGTAAGTTCTTGATGGATCAAAACATACCTTGATCGAAGTACAAGATCGCTGGCCTCTTGTGTTGGTATTCAAAATCGATACAAAGAAAACTTAAACTAATTACGCAGCGAAATTAAAGAACTAGTTGTATATTTCCTTTATAGTTAAAGACCTCTTGATCTTCTACCGTATTCCTCTCCTCTTCTTGGACATTGTGTGAGCGACGATCTACCAAGATAAAATTGCCCTTCTTCTCTTCTTTGTTTCCAAACCGCCGACCACAAAGGAATAGCTAGGATGGTCCTCCTTCTTCCTTCTCCTCTTCTTCCTCTTCTCCAAACCGCCGGCCACCAAGGAAGAGGAGGCGCCGGCCCTTAGCAAGGAGTAGGGGGGTGCCGACCCTTAGCAAGGAGGAAAGGGGGCGCTGGCCTTAAGCAAAGGAGGAAGGGGGCGCCACCCTAGCAAAGGAGGAAGGGGGGCGTCGGCCCTAGCAAAGGAGGAGAAGCTTGTGGGAAGATTAGGTTTTTGGGACCACCACCTACTCCTTTTATAACCTTGCCGCTGACGCTAGGAAGGTAAGAAAAAACTAAACCAAAACCAAGTTGTGGATGGGTGGATGCGAGACTTTATATAGAGGCTATAACAGGGACCTAGAGGAGGAATTGGTTTAGGCCTCCTGATGGGCTTGGGCTTCTTGTGTTCGGCCCGAACACCCAACTCAAATCCATTAATAATAATCCATACCACTAAAGGGTTATTATTGAACTACCGTACCAATCCCATATTACAATATGTACTCCTTCTTATCATTAGTGTGTTAATCTCCCTGTGTTTAAGATATTATATGTCCGTTAATTAATTGAGTTACTAACAACCCAATTAATTAACATATGATTCCAAGAGTAGTACCACTTAACTTTATTATCATGCCGGATTAAGTCCACTTGCAGGGTTTACATGATAATCCTTATGAGCTCCTCAAGGGGACATCATCAACCTAAATAATTAGGACACAGATTCCTTTTATAATTAACAACACACCATATAAACAGTATTATTTCCCAACTCATCAGGCCTATTGATTTAACGAATAAATCTCACCCATTGATAAGTTAAAGAAATAAATACTAAGTATACTTGCTTGTTATTATATAGGGATTAAGATGACGCACATCCATAATAACAGAAATTCTATTATTTTATGTAGTCAGTACAAATCGAACAACCTCAAATGATCCTGCTCAATACACACATAGTGTACTAGTGTAATTTTATAGTTAAGACAGACTAATACCAAATTACACTACAACCATTCCAATGGTTTGTCCCAATCCATCTTGGTTGTGAGCTACTATTTATAATTTATAAGAAACTGATAACATGACCTTCTGTGTGGCATCACACACCATGTTATCTATAATATAAATTAAATGAACAACTGTATTGCCATATATATAAATATAAAATGTAAACATTTGACCAAAGTGATTCTCATTTCAAAATATTTCAAAACAGATATTCATACAAAAGCTAGGCTTATAGTATACATCTCAACAAGGTTGTGCCTTTTAGGCACAACTGTGTCAGCCTCCGCCTAAACTGCAAACAAAACTTTGAACCATCATAACTTTCGGCTCAATTAGAGCCATGGATCATTCGTCCTATCAAAACACAAATAATTTCAAGATCTATAAGTTTGGTTTAGAGTGCAATATGAGAAAACTGGATTTAAAGGGTGAAAATATATTTTAGCAGAATCTTATAAATTTGACAGATCTAGACAGTTTGGGAGAGGTATAAAAGGATCAAGCAAACATTTGCTTCGCTCATCTTGGAACAGGGGGCTCCACCCCTTCCTTGAGACAGGGTTTTCCCCTCTAGGGGAAATCCTAGCACAACCATCTTCTTCCATCAAGACTGAAACACCCCTAATTATTTTTTTTGTGGCCAAACATACGGACGTCATGATTCATAATTATATTTACAATCATAACATACTCTCAATTTAACTAAATTACTTAAATAGTTTTTAAAACAAATAACTACTATAGTAACATTTGGTACTGGTCATATATAGTCCCAGAACTTATTCTACGAAAGGAAATATTTAGCTAATGTGGAAACTAAACTAGAAGGTCTTCGAGTTATGATGCCATTGTCCTGAGCTGACTCATTGGTCATTGCCTCCTGCCTCATTCATCTCATTATCTAAAAAGATAAAATCTATGAGTCGAAAGACTCAGCATATTCACAATCATGTTATGCAATAGTTAGCGTTTATAATCTAGTGTACTAAGGGAAACTCATGCTAGATAACTCAAGACTTGTTTACTGGCATATCATGAACATAAGCATAAGCATCGACAAAAGCATAAGAGCATAAACATAAGCATGTAAATAAGCCAAGCTTAAGAGTAGACTTGATTAGGAGCATGTAAATAAGCATAGACATAAGTATACTTGCATCACATGAACATACACATAATAATAGACTCAATCATGAAGATGTACATAAACGTTGGCATGAGCATACTTGCATAAATATAAGCGTAAACATGTAAATAAGCTAAGTATGAAAATAAAACATAACCATGAGCATGTACATACATAATAGGGAAGAGCATAAACATATACAGTCATAAATATAACCCCGTAGGATTGGTGATCTCTCGGGCTAAGGTCTCCGGTCACATTGAACCACTTATGGTTTGGTGAGCTCCTAAGCTAAGAAAACCGGTCACACTCAACCACATAGATTTGGTGATCCCGAGCTAAGGATACCCATCACATTCAACCATGTATATTTGATGGACTCTCAGGCTATTGACATCGGTCACACTCAACCATGTAGATTTGGTTAACTCCTGGGCTAAGAACACAAGTCACACTCAACCAAGTAGGTTTGGTGAGCTCCCGAACTAAGGATACCGGTCACACTCAACCACTTAGATTACATAAACATGGACATAAGCATAATTATGCACCTAACATAAACTTGATCACTACTTAAACATGGACATAAATGTAAATCTTAACATAAGCATGCAAATTCATAACATAAGTTGAAGCATAGACTTGTGCATCAACATAGCATAAGCATGCATAGAAACTTAAATATGACATAATCATAAACTTAAACATAAGCATACAAATTCATATCATAAGTTTAAGCATAGACTTGTGCATCAACATAGCATGAGTATGCATAGCAACTTAAACATGGTATAACCGTACACCTAGCATGAACTAGTCTAACATAGCATAACATGAACATAACCTATTCTTGATCTTAGGCATAAACACAAACATAAACTTTAACATGATCCTAAACATAAACGTCTACATATGATCCCGAGCTATCCTCCCACTAATGAGTTAATAAGGTTACTAATTTCTTAGCATTTGAAATGATGTAAACTAAAATTTAATTGGCACATATCAAATGAACTAACTTATAAACCACATCACATAGTGAATAGGTCATTAAGGACATGATCTATGACCTAACTCGTTAAGTCCTAGGGATCTAAAGTATTATCACTTTGATGAGTTGTTAAGGTTACTGAATTTCTAACATTTATCAAGTTACAAACCAAAACTAGACTATAGGGGAGCTTCCTAGAGCATTAACAAGTAGGGAACATGCCTTCAATCTTTAGCTACCAAGTCCCTCTTCTTTGTCTTCCCTTGGAGCTCTAGAATCGATGGAGAACAATAGAGAGGGGGAGCTTCTTAGGGTTGGTGGAAAACATAAGGAGATGAAGCTTTTGAAGATAGAGGTTTTTAAAAAGGTTAGAAGCTTAGGACTTAGTCTCTCTTTTCCTTCTTCTACAAGAAACATTGGACCTAGTCCTATTAAAATTACCACCTAGCAAATTTAAGAAAATATCTAAATTTTATCAACTAAGTTATATAAATTTTTATACTAAGTTTTATAATTTTAAGTCCTATAAATATTTTATTTACTAATCCCTATATATTTTCTTAACATAATTAATTAATCCAAATTCTCATAATTGTGGGCTCACTAAATTAATTAAATAAATTTTTAATTAAATATAAACTAATCAAATAAACCCTCTTAATTGATCTATTGGATTTTCAGACACTACAAGGACAATTCATCCATCCCCAAAGCAATAATTTCATCTGATAAGACGACAATGCATTGATAAGTATTCTCACCTCTCTATTCATGTATTGAGTTGTAAATTGCTATTCTTCTTTATCTCTAGGGTGTATTTCCTTTTCCATAGAGTAAATTCTCTTGATCTTAGGATGTAGGAAGTAACGATGATGTGATATTGATGCGTAAACTATGTATTTGGTTATTTCCCTATTCTATGAGATGTTTGCGATTTTGATAAATTGTGTATGTTGAATGTGAGTTTGGATGTAGAGCATTAGTCATCATGTAAAGGTATATTATATGACCGATGAGCCTTTAGTGATAGAGGGTATCTCTTTAATTGGACTTTTTAGAATCATTATCTTAAAAAAAAAATATTAATTCTCTATAAGAGATTAATTAATCAGAGTTTAATGAATTTTCTTCAATTTAACGTAATCTAGACTATATGATCGGGGGCTCTCGTAATCCCTTTAATCGAACTTTCTAGTGTTATCTTTTTATTTAATAGAATTAAAAGTGATGTAAACACTCTAGTTTAACCTTCACAGATCTGTACCTATAATTTGATTAAAATCCCTACAATTGTGTAAACATGAAGATAAGGAGATGAACAATACATAAAAGACCAGCTAGCATAATAGTAAAATCAAAATACTAGAATTATTTCTCAATCAAACTTCTTCTCTCTTTGACTACTTATCTTCCCATGACTTTATCTGATCTAGGCTCTCTCTCAAATATTTCTCTTGCTCTTTCAACTCTCTCTTTCTCTCTTATTTTCATGACCATACACAATCTTAATCATCTAAATAATTTACTTTACAAATTCAATTAATATTTAATCAATATTCCCTATAAATTT